>NC_053420.1:32179544-32386044 GCF_016859285.1 Xiphias gladius
ATGCTGTTGGCCAGCTGTTTAAAAGGTGTCCTCAGAGAGCGCGCCCTAACCCCCACTACCCTACTCTACCATACCAGTGTCACCTGGCCCTGTCAAAGCCAATCAGAATAGCCATTAATCACGACTCATGCAAACACTGTCCCCTGCTGCAGCTCCAGCTCCATCCCTCTCTCCTCCTGCCTGGCTGTCTCACTCGCCTTGACTCAACTAGCGTACCCTGAAATCAGGAAATGCCTTTTCCTCTCCTTTTGCTTCTGACATTATTTTTCTTGCCACAACAAATGGCCCCCCACTTACTGAAGTGAGATGAAAATGTTAGCCCTTCTTCAAGCTGCTTCAGCAGAGAGCTCCTCTGACTCTGAGACTTACAAGCTTTCAAAGAGGGAAAGGAGAAAACCCATGACTGGCTGATGATGTGGTGTGTCACAACAGCTGACATTTTAGACAATTCAGTGTATAATACATGACCAAAAACATGTGGACACCTTTTTATTCCAACAATATGTGACTGTTGAACATCCAAAGCCAAAAACATGCATATATGCAATATAACAGGCTCCTCTCTTTTGGAAAGGCTTTTTTTCTGCAGGAATAAGCTCTAATTCGCCCCCACAACAGCATTAGTGGGATGGCCATTGATGTGGGGCAGTAATGGCTGACTCACAGTCAGTCTTTAGTTTGTCCCAAAGGTGTTGGATGGGGTTGAGGTCATCGCTTTTTGGGCAGGCCAGTCAAGTCGTTTCAAAAAACACTGGCTCCACTGGCTTGATCCATGGCCCATTCAGTAGTCCAGCTGTACAATTTAGTCCATCCCTACTCATCTATTTACACTGGTCTTACTAATAGTTAGCAGTTAGAGTATATCATAAAATTACCGCTCTCTGACATAGTGCACCCCAAGTAAAGGGCAGATACTTGATGCCATGACCCAGCCTTATAGCTGCATTGTATCTTCTCAGGTTAAGCTAAAGTGGCTGGCCCAACTGGCTTCTTAGGCACCTTCATCTGAGAGCCAAGCCCTCTCAATTGTCCAACCACCATCACTGGTGTATAATTCTGCTAATTGCAGTAATTGTCACTACTTAGCATCCCCTCTGAATGAATTAAAGTAACATGGTGTCAAAATGAACTTGTGTGTGAGTGTGAAAGTGAAGGCAAGTCTACTGGGTCATCAAAGGGGCATCCACTCACTATATAGTGCTTGGCTGAGTTTGGCCCTCAACACCAAAAAGGCTCAACAGTGTGTACGAGTGTCACAGAACTACAGCCCTCTTTACCTGCACCCAAACACTCAACATGACCCACTATAACATGTTAAATTCACTCCAGTATCACCAGCCACCAGCATGCTAACCGACTACAAGCTAACTCCATGTCAGACTAGATAGCATGTTCGTACCATTGGCAGCATGCTGTTCAACCCACTGAGGTAGTCAACCTCAGTTACCTCATCTTACCAAGTAACAAAAGCATCCGTGCATATTTACCTAAATAGCCTAAGCTAAATAGCATGACAATTAACATGCTAGCAGCATGGACTGCTAAGCAGTGCGCTGCTTGAGCCACCATATAAACCAAATAATATTCACCCCAACATGGTCATTTACCAAACAACCTAATTTTAGCAAGCAACATACCATACACTTCTATCTAAAGCATCATAAGTTCACACTACAAGTTCTGCACTTATCTTTGCCGTAGTCACTCATCTTTCTTCCAACCCACAGCCATTCACTACAGTGTCTGCCATGTTTTTCACTGCCTGCTTTAGGCTCAGCCCTTGTGTTCTGTTTAGTTAACAGGGAAAAGACTGATCTGCCAACAAAACCCTACAGCCACAACACAAGATCTGGCCTTAGGTCAGTGGTACCCATCTTCTGAGGGACTATGAGCTGTTATCCAAAATTTAGGCTCAATTCCATTCCATCCCCCTACACTCTTTCTATCAATTCTAACTAAGACTCATTCACGCGGAGGGTCGGCCACATTAAGTAGTATTCCAAACCAATTAGCTGATTACCAATTAGGGGGTGAGTTATAAAGTCCTCCAACACAGTTTGCTTCTATGCAAGCTTACTTCATATACCCCTTGAAAGTACATCGCCTGTTTTGTGTGATGTAGAAAACTCCACATACCTAGAAATGTGAGTTCCATTCAGTTATTTCAAAAGGAAAAGTAATAAGTTGCCCTACCTCAGACAGACATTTCATATTATTTAACCGAGCAAACAAAGAAAAAAAAGAGTTTATCGAAGGGTAACAACTTAAGGCAATGGTTCATCAAAATAAAATAATGAATGTAAACCTACTCAAAAAGTTAATAGCTTATGGTAAAATAATGTAGCCCAATAAGGTAAATGGACTTAGTGCTTTTCTAGCACTATCGACCACTCAAAGCACTCCACACTACTGCCACATTCACCCATTCACACACACATTCATATAGCGCTCTTCTCTATTCATACTGCGCTTTTTTCTACAAAGACACACACACTAACACACTGATGATACATCTGGGGTAATTTGGGGTTCAGTATCTTGCCCAAGGACATTCGACAAGCAGACTGGAAGAGCCCGGGATCGGACCACCGACCTTCTCGCTAGTGGTTCATATTCATTTATAGCGCTACCTCCTGAGCCACAGCCACCCCTTTAATATCTGAGGAGTGGAAAAAACCCCTGAAGGCACGTATATAACATGATACATTTATAGCCATTGCTAATAAAAGTTTAAGATGGAATAACAGTTCTTTAAATACTTATACTAGTGCATGTTGTAACTCAAAACAAAGCAAGTCTTAGTCTTCGGTCTTTGGTACACAGACTGTGTGTGTGTCTCCTAGCGCTTATTATTTCCGTTCATGTAAGTGTAGCAGCGCCAAGTGTAAATATCATGGTGAAGGTCAATATAGATCAGAGGGTCCGGTGATTAATATATACTCTCTCAACCATGCACATCACTGGTCTCATCGCTATGAAACAGCTGTGTCAATCATTGGGAAGCATGACAACAACACCTCAACAAATTGAAAGTCCCTTTTTCAGGAAAATCATATTGAGAAATCAGAGTGGCACAACGTGAACACACAGCACCACAGGTGTTTGGGTTTTTATTTGCTTTGCAATGATGATATAAATATATAATAATAAAAAAATGTTGATGAAGCCATATGACTGCATCTATCTGACTCCATTTCAGTTTAAATTAACTGTATCTCCAGTCATAAATGGTCACATCATATCTTAGAATGTGACACAGCAGCGTTTGCACAGCATTTAAAAAATAAAACATGAAACTCCACTTTTTCTAAAAAGAAAGGTGTAAAGGAGGCAGTGACTCACTGTACTGAAAAACTGCTGGATTTGGACATTTCACCACATACATAGACAAGAATACAAAGTTGTGGTGTGTGATTAATTTGTAGCAGCCTTGTGTCATTTGCCCTTGATTTGCTTAATAAAGGCAAACACAGTGGATGGCTGTGCATAATGACACTGTGCTCTGGCGTGGTAATTCTAAAATCTGGGGCTGCAGATTTATCAACATATCTGTCCTGCTGCCTTCAGGTGGCTGCAGGAATTTAATGAACTGAAGGAGATGATTTTCATACAGTATAAACGTCTATGGAGAACAGATACTCTAAGAATTAATCATATTCATTTATAAATTAATGGCGAAAGATTTACCAATGTTCCTGCTTTAAACACTATGAAAATTAATTTTGATTTTAATTAATTAATTTTGGTTGGAGAGTGTATAACTACATAGCTTATTTACATTTTAAGCATTATTTTGTCATTGCTGCACATATACTCCAAATATTTATTTTGATCTTGTTGATAAAAATCACCAGACTGGCTTCAAAGTAATGCAGAAATACACATAGTTCTGAGATGTCTATTCTCAGCACAATATCTAAGAGACATTTTCCAACAAATTACTTGCCTCATTTACCACACAGATGGGCAAAGTGAATTTCAAGGTCAGGGAAATGGTCAAAATACCACTTGTGCTGGTTGTTGCACCACCATGAAAATAGGGCCCAAAGTCATTTTGGCTGTCTCACATTTTATTTCAGATTTTTTTTCATGAAATAGTTCTTTTTTTAACTTTTAAATTAGGATTTGTACCATTTTACACCTGACAACTTTTCTACATTTTTTTGAGCTTTTTGGTTTTATAAATAGAGGTCTAGTAGTTTCTTTGAGTAGTTTTGTTATTAATCTTAAGTCTCATTTTTTCCACGCATACTTTGATTTAATACTCAATTTAAACCATTGTTTTCCATTTGTTTCATGATAGTATGAAAATCAGCTTTTAAGGCCCTGAAACCTGCTTCAGTGAGATAATCCATCACAGTCAACATCATGACACCTTTTATTCTTGTCAGTGTTAATTATTGTGGCATGGTAATGTAGCTGAAAGTGCTGACTGATTTGAAAAAGTATGCACTGTATTACCATGCAGCACTAACTTTAAGAAAAATAAAAGCAGACCTGGTACTCACTGTGATGGATTACTGCAGTTAAACAAGTTTCAGCTCTTTTCAGGTGTTGATTTTTACCCTGTAGTGAAATGACTGGAAACCATTGCTTTTTGGGAGGTAGGAACAACATGCAGCTTCTTTAGCGCATTAGCTTCATCTGAAACACTGAGGCCCTGAATGTCCTTCTTGTGTCTTGTCTGCTGGAAATTAAAAGAAGAAGAAATCAAAACAATACCGACTGGGTCTATTCCTTGGCATGTTCCAGGAAAACCAACACAATCGAAATATACAGTCCTGGTTTAAACTCTTGGCACCCCTGAATTTCAAGTACAGAATTCAGAATATCTTCAGAAATAAATTGCAAATTAACCTCTTTTGTATAATCAAAATATTTTAATAAAATGTCCAAGGTTACTGAACAAAAGAAAATAAAAAAAACAATGACACTCTCTAAACATTTCTTGTTTTCATCTTTAAGCTTCTTGCACCTGTCTGCTGATAGTTTCTGACACTCTTCCATTGCTATAAGTTCAAGCTCTTTTAAGTTTGCGGGAGTCATTTTTGCAATGGTAGATTTCAGCTCTCTCCAGAGGTTTTAAATGGGATTTAGGTCAGTACTCATTGCTGGCTAGTTTAAATCGATCCATCTTTTCCATTTCAACCATTCTTTTGTGCTGCTGGATGTGTGCTGTCCTGCTGAAAGGCCCAAGACCTTCACCTCAAATCTAGTTTTCTGACACTGTGTAACACATTTCGCTCTAAAATACCTTGGTAATCTTCTGATTTTATCATTTCTTTGATACATTCAAAGCAGCCCCACAGAATGATAGAAACCTCCACCATGTTTTACTGTAGGTAGAGCGTTCTTTTCCTTTTGGGCTTCATTTTGTCGCCCATAAACAAACTGATGCACTGCATTCCCAAAGAGCTCTACTTTGGTTTCATCTGTCCATAGAACTTTATCCTAGAAAGACTCTGGCTTATCTATGAAAGTTATTGCAAATGTTATTCCTGCCTTTTTGTGCAATTCTTTCAATAGCGGTGTCCTCCTTGGCCTTCGTCCATGGAGCCCTGCTTGGTTTAGTGTGCAGCATATGGTACAGGCTGAAACCACCACTCCACATTGCTCCAGGTCAGCCTGAAGCTCTTTAGACGTCTTGTGTGGTGTTATTTCCACAATCCACACCAACCTTTGCAGACTTATCTCATCGAGTTTCTCCTTCGTGCCACGCCTTGGAAGCATCTCCATGGTTTTATGACTGTTGAAATAGGGATTTAAAGATCTTTGGCAATTGCCATGTAGCCTTTGGAATTGCTATGTTTTTTGATAATAGCATTTCTGATTTCAGACAGCTGTCTTAACCTCACAATTGTGAAAAAGAAACTTGAAACAATCAGCCCTTTTTTATGCAGTAAAACCATCATTAATTGGTTAATTCAGGTCATGTGAACACTCAAAAGCATAGTCGAGTTTTATTTGTTTTTTATCTTGCTTCAGGAACTAATTTAAAGTCATAAAAAGGGTGCCAGTAATTGTGTTGAGCGTACATTTTATGCTTGTATTTCTTATTTCACTATATGAAAGTAGTTTTTTGTTCAGTAACTTTGGACATTTTATTAATTTTTCAGAGTATACAAATTTTTTTAATTTGTGTTTATGTCTGAAGATATTCTAAATTCTGTACTTAAAATGTGCCAAGGTGCCAATAATTCCAGTCAGGACTCTATCTCTATGGGCTTTTTGAAATTTTCAGACGTCTTGGACAAACCCAGCTTACAAGATTTGTACAACTTGTATTTTTTTGAGAATGAGTATGTACATCCACTTACACGAGGGGGGGGGGGGTCAGTTAAGTAGGCAGTCCTTCAATGTGGCCCAGGACACATTCGTGTACACACTTCCGAAAGAATGTGGCCATATACTGCCCAGATCACCTCCGAATGTCGTCTGAGGGATCGGATCTCATTGCGTCCAATGTGCGTCTTGGATGCATTCAAACCTGTACTTAGAGCTGTCCACTTATGATCGGATCACCCAAGAAGAATGTTAATGCCAGGTAATGACAGGGCCTAAGGCACACACAGGAAAATGCTCTAGCAGTCATTTAAAATTTGGTATAATCCACAAAAAATATATAAGCCAGATAGATTTATAAACCAGCTAATTATCAATCAAGAGAAGTTTATGTTAACACCTCTTTGGTCTTTGATGAATTCATGAAGCTCCTAAACATCAACAACAACTTTGTACCCTAATCAAAACCATATGTACTTTCCTATTCCTCTTCTCATATTGTCATATTGATTATCCTTTAGTGTTGGATGGACCATTTTATCCGCTAATTTATTGTTATGATCACAAGACAAGCTGCCATGATACTGAAAAATATATGTACCCACAAATTTGATAAAATTTGGTCACTGCTCATCAGGTTATTGCAAACAAATTATATCTCATCTTTGCTTGTATGATTTATCCATGTATCTCATTTCCAATGCCTCCTCTCATATTGTCATATTGATTATCCTTTAGTGTTGGATGTATAAGTGGTAATTTGCTTATATACGGTATAATTGACTAGGAAATTACCACAAAGCAAAGCCTAATGGCATTTCCTCCACTAGGTCATTATGTTCCTTATATATAACATGGTGAAGAGTGAAGAGTGAGAATCATGAGTGTTCACTGGCAATGCAGTATGACATATTAATTCTGTTGCATCTCATGGATAGTTTAGTGATACTGTAGGTTTGGACACCAGTTTGCGAGGGGTAACTTAACTACTACAAAACCCATGAAGCCTCAGCTATCATTGCTATGGGTAAGAAGCAAGTCAACCTAGTTGTTGCAATAGGAATTATAAACTGCACCCAGAAAAGTGAATCAGAAAAGTAAAGCAAACTCAAAGGCTCAATGAATTGTCCGGTTCCGTTTGTGCTTGCTTAGAGCAATCACAGGTAATTCTGTGCAGGCCACGGAATTTTAAGTAAGTTTATATGTTTCTTATGAAATGCGCCATGGGAGTTAACTACTCTTAAGTTCTTATGTCCACAGGCTTGTACTTTTCACATTTCACCAATGAGCCAGATATTTTCCAACACAGCTGTTAATCATCATGCCCATCCATTATTCAGTATATAATATAATAATATATAATATATTTAGCCTAATGATTATGATAATAGAACTTATACAATACTACTTTGATCTAGTACAGGGGATTAATCCAATACTTTTTTTATATGCACACATGAGTTTGCATGCATACACACACATACTGTGAAAGGCTTCAAGACTTAGTCTTTCTGACTTGATTGGATTCTTCTTCCACAGTACAGAGGTAGTGATGAGGAAATGTACAAATAACACTGAGTTCCTTACCTGGATGTGAGTTGTCCACCAGGATCAGAGTACATTGGAAAAAAGAGAACAGAAGGAAACAGAACAAAACAAAGACATCATTAGAAGGTACTAAAATGTGAGCCAGAATATGTGTAGAAAAAGACACGAAAACGAAACATGAAATAAGGAAAGAACAAGGTGCATTAGTATCGCTATACCCACATACCGTTGTCATCATCTATCCAAACCTTGCGACTACAGTATACAAGCATACCTTTAGGCTGATGAAACTCTTTCAAAACCTCACTGAACAAACTACAAAATGTAATCATGGAGTGAAAAACCAGGCTGTTTGTTCCATTTGTTGCAAACATCTTGCAGATATGATAGTTTCAGCCAGCTGAAGCAATGCTCACACACGAAACCAAATCCGACTGATAAAGGTTAAGGTACCTTCTCACTTTTCTAAAAGAAAAGTGCTGAAGTGCTAGCAACAACAACAACAATTTGTGCTGTTAGTCAACAAGATGTTCTGTTCAGTTTTTAAATGTGACAATTACAAACAAAGTTTGTTAGACAGAAGTCAACGTCCAACATTTTATGCAGATCTTCTCGAATAAAACATAGCCCTCTCTCTAATGTTAAGGGGGTGTTTTTGTACTTAATATTGCACTGTGCCAGTCATCAGCTTACAGGAAGCCTTCAAGAATAAACCACATTTCAGCAGAACCTTGTGCATGACTGCATTCATCTGCAGACTTTTAATAATTCTTAAGGAAAAAAAATATGACAGGTATTTAATCAAATAAAATAAAGGGGAACTCCACTGATTTTACACATAGAGGTCAGTTTATTAGTCATAGAAAATAACCTTGATGATGCCATCATGAATAAACTCCAAACTTTAACACCTACTGAGCTTAGGCTACACATTTGAACAGAAATCATGTGATAAAAAATGGGGACATGAAGTTTGGGGGATGCCTTTGTTATTTACACTGCAAAGATATGGAATACACTACCTATAGCTATCAGGGTAGCGAGCTTGCTAAATAATTAAGCTAAAAACATATCTCTTCACTTTAGCCTATAACTAGCTATGACTTTTCCTGATAGAGGCCTGATATTCTTTTCTGTACTTTGCTTCGCACTTATTTTAAAATGTTGTATTTCACTTGGTTTTATGCATTCTATGTATTCTATTTTTTAATTTTTTTTTAATTTCATTTTATTATTTTTATTGAGCAGGTTTTATTTTCCATCTCATGTTATGCCTTTTATGTTTTTTTTTATTGTTGTCTCACTTTTATTATTATTTTCAAGTTGGTTTTATTTTCCATCTTATGTTACATTAATTATGTCATTCTATCTCTGCTTTTACTTTCATTCCATGTCTATTTTCATGTGAATAACTTGGTGCATGTAATTTCCTTATTGTAAAGCACTTTGAGCTACATTTCTCGTATGAAAGGTGCTTTACAAATAAACTTTATTGTCATTATTATCATTATTTCAGTGTGTGCTGCTTCGATTTTGTCCATTCATTTGTCACTGGTGGAAAGCAACTAAGTACATTTACTGAGTACAACTCCTCTATGGCTGCATCGCTGTCTGGTTTGGAAATGTCACAAGACCCGGCTATGGATAGCGAGGACAGCTGAGAGGACACTCGGGGGCTTTCTCCGATCGGTCATAGATATCTCAAACGTCACATCCACCATGCAGCCATCATTGTTGCAGACTCTTTCCACCCCTCCCACGGACTGTTAGCCCTCCTGCTGAGTGCAGCTTGACCCCAAAAGAAAGACACTTTCTTCAGATCAGTAAAGAATCACACAGAAAGGAAGGGAAAACACATAAGTCGCACATCATTAGGCCAAAACAAATTGCACTTGTGTTTTTCCATCTTTTGCTGTTTTGTTCCATTAGCAGGAAGGCCTATTCTACAGTAACACCTCAGTAAATTCATTTGATTTAATAAAAGGGTAACAAGGCTGAGCTCACACATTCCTGCATACTGTGAAATGCTCTGCAGTCTCATTTATACTTTATGTAATTTGAATTCAATAGAGTGTACAGCTTTAAGACTGGAAAACACAGATTGTTTTAACTTTGCTGTATTTGTACAATATTTCATCATTAGGTTGGTTTAAAAGAGAACAAAATAGATGTATGGATTAATCATCATGACTATAGGCCCCGAGCACAAACTCACTAAGGGCCCTTACACACGCACAGGACTGGGGCTCAGACTAGCACTGGGCCAAGTCATCTACATGTACCATGTACTAAGTGTCAGTTATATTGATTATTTTGGTATGTGACATTAGCCACAATTTAGTTCTGTTATACTTTATGCAAAACAGAAACCATACAACAACATATGACACCCCACTAACTGTGGAACAAAACAACGTAAGGGTTAGGTTGTTTCCTTTCCTTATCCTTGTGTTCTCCCTCTGTTTTCCACTTTTCTCTGTGGGTTGTTTGTTCTCAGTCTGCCTTTATCCCTGTCTGTGTGTTTGTGTGTGTCTTTCTGGAGCTGGGCGTGGTCATCAAGTTCATCTCCCGCCAACCCATCTGCACTGTTGCGTCTCATCATCTAATCAACTCTTCAATGTATGCCAGTTTTAAACCCCAGCTCATCCTACCCGTCTTCGCCAGATCGTTCTGGCATCTACCAGTGTGGTAAAACGCAATGGCCGACTTCCTAGTTTTGATCTAGTCTATTTCCTTGTGATCTCCTCCATGTTTACACTCTGTTTACCTGTGGCTCAGATCTCGTTACCTGCAACTACTGCCGTCAGCCACGTCCAGCTCTGTCTTCATCTGTTACCCAGTTTGTATCCTCCTTAAGTCTGCCTGTTCTGCTCTGCCGTTGCCACCATCACCAGTTCGGCTCCATCAATCCCTCTCATCTGCCTGCCCCACTCCACCAAACCTACTCTTCAGCCTGCTGCTCAGTGTCCGGATAATCCTGCCTTCACCGTTCATTCGCCTGACTCACTAGTCTATCTTCTGTAGTTTAGGACCACTATTGAGCTAATTATAACAAAAATGTGGTGCAGTCACAGCATTGACCACTGAGCAAAAAAAAACCAAAACTAAACAGCAGTGAAAACTGAAGTCATCAAGGTCCAATGATATTTGAGGATAAAATGTTCACCTTAAAGTTGCTGACAGGATACAGATAGTCTTGGGGGAATGTCCATGTTAGGAACTACCATTGACATAAATGGGGTGTCCTCTCAATACCCAGGGGCAAGACAAAAAGTCTTAATTCCTGCCAATAAGCTACACTATCTATGACACAATGAACAACATACTAAGGACTTTTTTATTCTTAGAAATCTACCATTAGTTGGTCTCAAAATGCAAAATCATTTTCTAAGTAAAATTTAATATTCGAGAGGAAGCAGAATTTGCTCAACACATTTCATGGCAACTTGCCTGTTAGATTATGGGATACTGTATCTGTTGTGCAAAGTTGACAATTTTGCCTGGGTATAAAACCTTTTCTAAAGCTTTGAGAGTCCTGATGGTTCCAAACTTCTTCCATTCCACATTTATTTAGGCCAATGTTCTCCTGGGAATACTCAAAGCTTTAGAATTGGTTTTATATCCTTGCTGTGATCTATGTCTAGCTACTTTTTTTATTGCAGAGGTCCAAAGAGAATTCCTTGGATTTCATGGCTTGGCTTTTGTCCTGACTTGCAGTGTGAACTGTTGGACCTTATGTACACAGTTACGTACCTTTCTAAACTATATCCAGTCAATTTAATTTGCCACAGGTGGACTCAAATTAAGCTCTAGACACATCAAGGATAATTAGAGCAAAGATAATGCACTGGACCACAGCAAAGAGTCTAAACACTTTTGTAAATGTGCAATTTCTGTTTGTGATTTTTAATAAATTTGCAAAAAAACATTTCATTTTGTCATTATTGGTTGTTGAGTGTAGATTGATGGCAAAAAGGGCAATTCTATCTATTTAAAATCAAATCTACATCAAAAATTAAGTGTGCAAAAAGTGAAAGCGGCCTGAAAACTTTCTAAAGTGACTATATTTTTTTTCCAATATAGTATTTATTTATTTAATTCATATAGCCAATCCTCTTTTGCATATTTTTCGAACCCTGTTTATGTCTTTTCTTTTCTGGGTTGTCTTTTTATATTTAACATGTCTTTTATGTATTTATTTATTTAATTATTTATTGCAGGGTCTTTTGATGCTTGTCACTTTACATTTCACTGTGCATTCTGTGGTATGCATGTGACTAATGTTTGTCAGCTATTTTTATTCTTAGTCCTAGTCTTGAGATAAAAAGTCCATGTTATTTTCAGTCATATTTAGTGAACCTCAGCCTTTTTATTTTTAGTCAACTAAAACTCTGGATATTTTAGTCTTGTCTTAGTCAAAGAAAAACATAACATTTTAGTCAAGTAGTAGTCAAGTTTTAGTCTAGTTTAAGGTGACTCTTCTGGTTTGTGGATTTTCTTCCCAGTGATTTGGTAGCCGCAGAGCTTCTCTCCTGGCAATACTACACACACTAATTTTTCTCTCGGTGGCGTTTATGTGAACCGGGTCCAAATGTCAACCTGTTTTGTTACCGTCATGTTCTTTTCCCTTCATTGCATGTTATCCGATCTCCTACAGCCATTGCCTTTAGGTGCATAGCTAGGTCTAGTCTAGCATCACTGGCAGTGTGTTCATGGGTGCGCTGCTGGTGTGCACAATCACTAGAAAGATTATTCGAGCACGGAGGAAGAGAAATATGCAGCAAAGCCATTAAAAGAAGGACATTTAGATTATGTCACTGTTTGAAAAAAAGCTGTATGTAATTGCATCTCCTCTTTTTTTTAATCAACGAAAATATAGAGACATTTTGATGAAGTTTTTTTTTAAAACTACATTTAGTCTCGTCTTTTTTCATCAACAACACTGCATGTTGGTATGACCTTTTTTTCCCCCATGACTATCATATCTAGTCATGGTTTTCGTTAATGGAACTGACACCACATGCAATGAGTAAAAATCCTTGAAACCTTGAAAATCAAGAACAAGGATCTCTTTTTAGATTGGCCATCACTAATGGCCAAAATCACATATGGTTAAATCTACAAGAGAAGAGGAAACACATGTTCTAGTTCCTACGATACATTTACAGAACATGTTGTGTTTGGAATAAAGGTCATGGCACCCGTTTTGTTGCTCTGACACTGCCATTGTTGTTTCTGCTCTGTCTACCTACAGATATAACCCATAGCTGTACACATGCCCCTTCCCTAAGGGTGAGAACTTGTCAAAGAGGTACTTGGAAAATTTATAGAAAATCACTGACTGAAACATATGTAGCTAAATAAACAAACACATAGAAGCAGGTGGAAAGAAAATAAGTGCATCGGAGGAAGAAAACAACAATGGACTGCAAAGTAACTGAACATCAAAGGTGGACTGTATTGTCGGAGTAATACATGAGTAATTCTTTTCTCCTTTTAGAGCAGATTTACCTTCAAGAATAGGGGCCCCAGGAGACAGCTCCAAGTTGGCAGTTTAAGCCCCATTACCAGCAAATGGTTAGGCTGGGTGCCATCAGAGCAGCGATGGAAATTACTGCAATTCGTGGCTTTACCCGAGGCACTGTCCCAGTGGGGTCCATTTGTAAAAGAAGAGACTTAAGGTGCTACATTGTTGGATAATCTATTCTGAGTGCATAAAAGCTCTCAATCAAGCCCTTTGGCTATCTCAGAACATACTTGGAGCTTTACATGGGTAGAGAAACAGAAAACTCCTTGCAGATTAAAACAACTTTCAGAGGTCAGTTTATACCAAGAAAGATCACACAGATTTTTGCTCATAGTACAAATAAAAGCTAGTCATCATAGCTGACATATGTTTCACAGAATATTCTCATTCAGCAAAATTGACACATTAGTGCTGAGTTAAACATCAAGAAGGCTTACTCTTTCTTGTGTTTTTTTGCATATAGGATGCTATTGGTAAGAGGACTGTGTCTGCCTGTGTGCAGTACAGAGGGCTAACCAGGGAGCAGCGGAGAACAGGTATTTTAGCTGCCAGGTAAAAACTCCAATTATGTTCACAGGCAGAGGTAGGTGGCTTTTAGTGGATCCAAACCAGATCGCTGTGGCCTACATATCCTCTAAACAAACAAACACACAATGAGAGCTCAACTTACTGCACTATTGTTTCACATTTTTAAATACAAGTGCAAGAAAAAAGAAAGTGTTTCATCAGAACTAAAAAACATTATGCAGTAATATTTAATGTTGTCTTTACACAAACAGTTGTATAAGCCAGAAATGTAAAAAGGAAAAAATGTGCAATCAAAACATATGTGAAAAAGACTAAATTTGAAATCAATTTTAAAAGTAAGCTTCTATTCAAATTTCAAGAGAATGCTTTGAAAATATCTTGTCAAGCAAGATTATGGACATACAGTATATGCATATTAAACAATATTGAGATTGTCCAATTCAAAAATATTCCACAGGAAACGAAACTGTGTGAGTCCCATTTTATTATGTATTATATATACACTGTCACAATGGTAGTAGTAAAGGGCAGGATGGACTGAAATGCAGACACACAAAAGCAGCCCGATGCAGTGAAGATACTTTAATAGAATGAAAACAGGCTCACAGTCAGATGGGTGGATGAACAGAGTGGCAAACAGCTGATTAGGCAAGCAAATGAGTAGGAACAGACAACAGGAACCATAAAACTCTGTTAACTAATACAAAGGAAAAAAATACTAGCAAACAAAAACAGGTAGCAAAAGCACAAGAAAACACACAGGAACAAAGGATGGAAACTGGTTGATAAATAGTCTAAGGTTGATTACTGAATGAGGTGCAGGTGGGGAGAGCTCAAGGAAAGCTGGTGATCGGTGGAAACAGGTGTGAAGATGGGCGGAGCTAACAGGTGAATGGGTGCAGGGAGGAAAGAAAGTCCAGGATCTGGTCGCTGAGTAGAGGAAAGCAAGTCTGGGGTTAATGAGGCGAGAAACTGAGGCTGGAGACAGGGACTAAGGGTAACAGAGGAGCATACAGTGCTATGATGATTTAAAAGTGTTAACTTTCCACAAAATGCCTTGACAAACTCCAAACATTTATGATGTACACACGATTAAAAATCAAAATTATGTTTTAATTTTGATGTCTTCAAATTTGGTTACTTTGTCTGAAAAGCTTTGAAAAGTAAGCATGGTGGACTTTTGGATTTTGTATTTGTTGGGATTTTTCAAGTATGATAATTAAAAAGGACATGTTTTGCCAGTTATTTACATGTTTGCTGTAGATGTGAACATCTGATATCCTATTTTGAAAATATGTACACTATTTGGACATTTTGAAATGCATATGCAGCTATCTGGTATTTAGTAGTTTGTGGTGTCTTTTGTCATTGTTGTGCATGACACAATAATAAATACTCCATTCATTTATTCCTTTAGCAAGAATTTAGTGCCAACATTCAGTACATGACAGATTTCTATACTCACTGTCTTCCAATCATTCAGATGAAAACAAATACCCGTGGCTTTTACAGGTGTTTTTGTCATTAGTATCTCATTGCTAATTGACTGGGATATTTAATAACTCTAATCAAATGGGACCATAGTGAGACAGTTGAAAACATTTGTAAAAAACCTCTGTAGCCTCTGATATCTTGCTGTTTTAAAAACAATAAACCAAGAATATTTAGATTGGAAAGTTTCACAGGTCAGTCACTTTGAGAAGAGTCAGAACCTAATCTAAATAAAAAGTTCATAATCATGTAGTTTAAGCTTGTTTTGGCTCATAGGTTATACATTTTAAGTACGTGAAATGGGATATGGCTTATTTAGTTTACATGATCGCAATTTTTTCTTCTAAATTTCATTATGCTGTCTGCCATATGAGCAGCCTCTACCCCCCTTGCAATGCAAACCTTTGCATAGCATTTACAACATTACTCTGGCTCCATCATTAGTTATCAACCCCCCAGTTTGGATGTGAGTGAGTTAGAGGTGATAAGAGCACAAGGTGCTGGCCAGTTTGAGAACTTTTTTTTTTAGGTTCAATCCACAGAGGAGTAACAGGAGTTCCCATTGGCCAACTGTCACACTGACCTCACACACTAGCATCATTTTTAAATACATTTTTAATTTTTTTTTTAATGTTTTTATTCTATGTTTTATTTAAATTATTTAAATATAACTGTAATTAAGGAATACATCTTCAATTTATCAATTTATTTCAATATTTCTCTTTTATACTGGAGCAGATTAATTATAGCGACTATCTATGTATTTGCTTTTAGCTAGATACATGCAATACTTCACTAACAGTCACTAAATTATGGATTATTATTATATTATTTTCTATTTCTCTGTATTTCTTTCTATTTTTTTTTTTGCCTTAGAATGTTTTTGTCCCCTATTTGTCATTCTCCCCTTCCTCTAAGAACTACTGGTGTGCAGTAACATACTGTACATGTGATGTGTTGGGATTACTGCACTTACATGTGTAGCTAAAAAGGTTACTTTTTTTACCTGCAGACAATGTAAATGCAATGATATGTATGTGTATGCATGTACATGTTTAGATTATTGTGGGTGTTCTTGTGCATTCCTGTCCATGTGCATTTATATGTTTAAAATTTGTGAGTGGATAAGACTGTTAAGGTTGAAATGTATTTTTTTCAACAAACAAAAACACCAGGATAAAAAAAGAGTTTATGTTCTACCACTTCTGCCAGAATGTGTGTGTCACTGAGCAGTTTCATCACTGTCAGATGAAAAGTGGCCCATTTTTCCCACGTGAGGAAAGCATAGTATGCTCGCAGAGAGAGAAGCTCACAGTGTGACTTTCTGCAGAGGTCCTTCCTGCCCAGGGGCACAAACCAGAGCAAATGTCACCATTTTCATCTCCCCCTGCATTGATCTCACACTTGGCTGTTCAAACAGCTACCGGACCCCTTTATGCCCTTTATGAAATCAATGTGTTCCTGTACCCACCTCATAAAAGTTCAACAAATGGAAGAAGGCTGAACTCATACACACACAGGCTTTAGCTGACTTGGCCAGGCTTTTTTATATGAATCATTATCTTAATTAATTTGTCAGGCTATTTGCTGGCCCAAGAACTGGAAGCAGAAATGGACTTCTCTCGCTCCTCTCACTTGACTTTTCTCTATGCCTGTTCCCCGGTCTTATCCTTCTTTCCTCTGTCTCTGTTGACTATGTTCTTTTTTATGGCTTTCCACATCTCTTCCTCTGTTCCTAATGCACTGTTTCTTCTAATTTTTCTATCACCTATTGTCATTCTTTTTTTCCTACCTCTCAATCTTTTTCTGCCTGCTTTCTCACTTTTACTTCACTTACTTTTTCATCACCTTTTTATTTATTCAGACACCTCTAAGACTATTTAAAGCCTTTTTATTGACAAATGGAAATACACTTAAGGCCCATTTCACAACTGAAATAAAGAAACAAAAAGCTGGCAAAAGCAGCCTCTTTGCAAATACATTAAGCCAATAAGAGCTGAGAAAATATAAATGGGCTGTATAAAAAAGTAACACTTGTTAAAGAACATTAAGTCCAATTACAGTGTGCTTAGAAAAGCTGACAAAATACATTTTGTACTAATAGACATGTTATGTATTAATCAACACAAAGACATCTGTAATTACATTGTGGAAGAATAAAGACTTATATTAAGTTGGTTTATGATTCTTTTAAAGGCTTCAACTCAGGATACTTTGTTTTATAAAGAATTTTAAAGACCAAACAGTGCAATGGCTCTCCCTTCCATTTATATGCCCTGTTGAATTATGGTATCGTTTTGCCTCTTGATGCAGCTCTCTCACATTCCTTCACCTCTTCCTCCACCCAGATCTCTTCATCTCAGTACTCCTTCGCCCTTATTACCTCATCTCTCCTCTTTTCTCCCTCTTCTCTGTTCTAAATCCTCCTGTAACAAGCTCTATGAGGTTTAACTGAGGTTTCACTGGTGTCCCGTCACTTGAGCCATTCCACACACACACACACACACACACACACACACACACACACACACACACACACACACACACACACACATCTACAACAAAATCTAGCAAGGCATGAAAGACAAGCAGTTTGATGATCACACAGGTTGTAAACAAACCAATACTGACATGTTGGTACAAATCCGTCCCTAATAATTTTACAGTTTGTCTTCATTTTCTCTTCCAAATAAGTTTAGTTTGTTTACAACCTGTCCAATTTACTGACTGCCTGTATTTCTTACCCCATTGGACTTCTTTTGAGCAATGTCACAATATTATTAAGAATAGTGACCAAAACTATTAAAAGAGGACCTAGGTAAAATGAAAACAGAAGTTCTCTTCAAGGAAGTATACAACTGGTATAAATGTGGTATTTTTATATGGTTTTACTCTTGCTCAGTTTCATTACAGCTAGCAGTATTTCAAAGCATGCCATAGTTTCTGAATTGCTCAATGTTTTTCACTGTAGTCTGAAAATCTACCTACAGACAAATTGCTATCTACATAGGTCTTTGACAGTATATGTCATTCATTTTTTTTTAAATTAATTTCATTAAACAGTGAAAGTTAAGTCAATAAATGGTAAGATCATAACAGTACTCTAAATCTAAACCTGCACTTGACGTCTGAATTTGGTAAGCCAGATATAGTGAGTCTTGATTCCTCATTTCAAGAACAGTTGATTGCAAATTTTGATATTCTTCACTCCTTGACGGAAATGTTGAAAAGCATGTGTTCTATGAGACTTTAATATTCTGTAAAGGAGCTCAGTGTGCAAAATCTGAGAATCACGTGCAGACGCAGGTGAGATCAGCCATGATGTTGTAGCCAGTTGTTCACACAGGCACGTTTCTCAATTTTAAAGAATACAAACCTGTCTTTTTTTAAAAATTGACATCAGTCCTCATCGAACATCAACCGTGGAGGAAATTGAAAATTTGATTGACGGATGGCTACCATGCAATCTATGCGAGATGCTCAATGAAAGACGCACCCAGCACACGGACAGCTCATCCAAGAATGGAAAACCCAAGAAATGCTACTGGGAATCCTCCACTGACACTGAGGACTTAAAACCCCCTATACCAGAGGTTAGTATGCTTCATTCTATTGATGCAAGACTCTGCATTTTAGAATTGCTGAGTGTTGAACTGAAAGAAATGGTAGCGAGTCTTGAATTGAACCACAAAGAAATTAGGAGTTACAAGGAGTTAAAAAGAGATGAGTGCCTGAAGATCACTGTTGAAACCTTGACTAAGGAGATGGACAAGATTGTCAAAGAAGTTAAGACCATGAAAGAAACCACATTGGACACAGCTTCCCTTGGACTAACAACAAAGAGGGAGTCTTGGCTCATTATTGCGAGGCCTGAACATTACCAAAAAAAGGAGCAGTTGAAAAGCAGCAGAGTTCGCTATGGCCTCGATGCTCAATTTCCTCACGAAACAAACGCCACAAGAGGGTCTATCCCATTCTTAAGCAGCATCGAGTGGAAGGGAAAAAAGCTTGAATTGGATTAATTGTACTTGAGAACACAACTATTCCATGATCTCAGGATTACTCCATGGCTTTTCTAAATGAAAAAAAACAAAAACATTTCCTCTACTCTCTTTCTTATGCTCTGTTACATCTTATCTTTGTCCTTTATTTATAATGCATTTATAATGCTCATTTGCACTATATGTTTCTGTTGTTATGCTTAAGTGTTTTTCTGTCTGATTCTGTGTCTGTACATAAACTGAACTCTGTTTTCTTTGTTATATGTTAACATCGTATTTGGAGTTCATGCTTAAGTGGCTGCTTCACTTCTCATTATTTCTTACTCCCACAGCAAAGGTCATGGATGCACTGTGCACTGTTGCATTGTGTTTCCGTTGGCATTTCTCCAATTAATGATTGATAATGATGCTTATAAGATTATCACGGATTTTGGTGGTGATGGTGATTGTGAGTATGATGGTAATGACAATAACAACAATTCACAAATATTAGTTCTAAACATGATCATTTTTCATTCAATCTATTTCTTTCTTTTGTTGATTCTACACCCAATGATACAGAGTAAACCTATGTAAAGTCTTCGAAAAAGTTTATAAGTTGGAATGTCAGGGGTGTTAACTTCTTGGTGAAGAGAGTCAAAACACTCACTCACCTTCAAAATCTGAAAGGATCTAATGAGGTGTGTTTCTCTCTTCTGCAAGAAACACACCTCATTAATTCAGACCATGAAAAATGAAAAAAATCAATTGGTTAATCAAGTATTCCCAGCATCTTATACCTCTAGGAAAAGAGAGATGGCAATATTAATCAACAGAAACACACCTTATAATAACAATTCAGTTACAGCAGACCCGGAAGGATTTTACATAAGAATCCTTGGGTCCATTGGATATGTCAAGTTAACAGTAACAAACATTTGCACCCAATGAGGATAACCCAACAATTTTAACATATTTTTTTTTATCTTAGCTCATTACAATCATTACAATTATGGGCTTGAATCTTGACAACACAACCACTGCAAAATTCTCCAGACCAATGAAATTCACAGAAATATTACAACAAAACATAAATTACTTTGGTCTCAGTGATAACTGGCAACTACATAACCCCACTAGCAAAGAATAAACTTATTACTCTCTACACCACAATTGACTTTCCCAGATTGATTACACCTTATTGACCAATTCTATTATATCTAAGAAAGAAAATGCAAAGATTCACCCAATTATTATTTCCTACCACACCCCAATCAGCTTCAATCTCACAAACAAAATCCCTATAAAACCACCACGTAGATCGTGCTTTAATACATCATGACTGACAGACTCAAAATTCATTTCATACCTGATCCAAGAGTGGACATCCTAAACTTAACTGGATGACTCCCCAACAACCTCATCTACATTATTATGAAAAACAGCTAAGGCAGTATTAAGAGGAAAAATTATTTGATATTCCACCCAGAGAAAAAAGAAAGAACAAGACTTGGACAAAGACTTGAGTAGCGAGTTGTTAAGCTTACTAGTAGCCAAAAAGCCTCCAGATGGCCTTTGTAAAGAACTTGTTGAAGCCAAATATGAATTTGATACCATCATAAACAAAAAAATATAGTTTATTATAACACACTCAGGCATAACTATTTTGAACAAAATGACAAATCTTGTAAACTTTTATGGTCAACAATATCATCATAAAGACCACGGTCTGTGCTCAAACTATTGCCTATTATCTTTCACTAACAGAGATTTTAAAATCATCAGTAAGGCACTAGCCATGAGATTAGAAACCATCATCCCTTCTATAATACACCCTGTTCAAACAGGTTTTATTAAAAGTAGGTATTCATCAAGTAACGTGCACATGTGCATTTGCAACATTTACTCTAAACAGTATAGCAAAAAAAAGAATAAAAACATTAAAAAAAACCCAACACAATCATCTTGTCATCAGATGCCAAAAGTGTTCAACTGGGTCAATTGGACATTTTTATTCTCCACATAAGAAAGATTTGGTTTTGGAGAGTCATCCAAAGTATCAGTAATCACAAATGGTATAATTTCACATTTTACATTTCAGAGGGGTACAAGACTGTTCACTGTCACCCCTACTATTTGCCCTGTTTATTGAACCCTTAGCATCTGCCATCTGCCAAGACACAAAATTCCCTGGTATCACCACCCCGAACACAACCCATGAGGTCAGTCTATATGCAGATGACCTATTACTATATACACAAAATCCTCTAACATCACTTCCAGCAATTTCTAGTCTGATTGGGACTTTTCCGCTGTCTCGGAATGTTAAATCAGTTGGTCAAAATCCATTGTATTCCTCGTTAACCAGGACCAGTGGAATGCTGTGACCTACAATCTCTAACTTAACATCCCTACAGGTAACAGTCGATATCTCAGCATTGATATTTCCTCCAACCTTCCAGAGTGAAGGTGAACTGAACTTCATGCCAATTCTTAAAACTACTGGAAATCATTTAAATCATTGCAATGACTTACCAATCTCACTTGCTGGCCATATAGCTGCAGTAAAAATGTCATCCTACAAAGAATATTTTATCTTTTGACTCCCGTCTTCCCAACATCCAATTGGTTTTCTACTCTAAATTCAATATTCACAAAATCTTACTGGAAAAATAAACGAACAATAATTAAATTCTCAATACTACAAGAAAGCAAGCTGCTTGATTGCTTCATGCCCCAATTTTTTTTTTCATTATTTCTTTGCTCATCAGTTACACTACATAACCAAATGGATACATTCAGACATGCAACAATATCCTTGGCTTGAAATTGAACAGTCAGTATATGAAGAACTCCCCATTAAGGAGTTACTATTCTTGTCCCAATCAGTCATAAAACATGCTATAAAACCATCAACATTTCAACAACTCTAGAAGCTTGCTGGAAAATCAATAAGATCACTAGCCACCCACTTAATCCCTGTCAACTACAATTTGGATTTACACCATTTACGCCAATTTGGAACAACCTGGATTTCTTAATCAATAAGACCACCTTCATATTTAACTCATGGAGAAGTAAATGAATCACCCACACACACTGCCTTTTTGGAAATGATAAATTCGTAACCATTCATGAACTAAGACAGAAATATGACATCACCCAAGGTGGAGATACTTTTTACAGTATCTCCAATTTAAGAAAGCACTCAAAAATAAAATACAACTTTCAAACAATGATTCGCAACCACCACCATTAATCGAATATATAGCATCCATTTCAATATCTAGGAAACCTTTATCTGAACTATATAAACCTATATAATTAACAAAAGAAAAATCACTGTCCATCCCATTTACAGACTGGGAAAAGATTTAATGATCAAGACTGGTCTCAGTTTCTATAAATAAATATGTTGCAACATCTACCCTCTCCTGACTACTGCTAATCCAGTATAAGTTTATGTACAGAACACACATCACCACCAGGGGCTTCACCAATACAGATATCTGTCCACAATGCACCCTCAACACAATAGATTGTTATTATCACTCTTTTTGGCAATGCACACCGGCCCAAAATTTCTGGCAAACTGTATTAGTTGAACTCTTCAAGTTTCTGGGTCACAGCATTCCGCTGTCCCCATCTCTTTGCCTTCTAGGAGATCTCACACCCATCAGTCATCTTCACACATATCACAAAACCATACTTATCACCTTGACCATAGCCAAAAAACAGTACTCCTTAACGGGAAACGCAGGCACAAACTCTCAATGTTACATGGCTTAATTGTAAATAGACTGTCTCTCAATGGAACAGATCACAGCTAAAGATAATAAACAATCAAAACAATTAATTGATACCTTGAAGTCTCAACTTGAAGACAAATTGATCCCCTGGCATTCCTTTCCTTTCTCCCTTCTTTTTTTCTTAATTTTTTTGTCATCCGCTGTCATCATTATTATCATTTGTTATTTGTTATTACGATTATCACTTATTATTTACAATTATTACCATAATTATTATTGACAATGATGATAACAATGATGATGATGATTACTATTATTAATCTTACTGTGTTTTATTATTATTTTTGCTATTGGTAATGTTAATATTACTCTTTGGTTTACTATTGTAACTATTATTGTTGTTGTCAGTATTGCTGCTATTACTGCTGTTGTTCTCATTTATTATTATTAACAGTATTATTATTATGATTGATAATTGAAGATTAATTTGGCTACTGTACTGCAATGTGATGATTCTGAGGGTGTCTGAACTCATATGGAACATTCAAATGCTAAAAATGTAAAAATTTTATCTTAGCCTCATTAATACCCAATTTCCAGATCTGTAGTTTTCAGCTGACCCCAGAACATCAGATAATTAGGAGGCTGTCATTCATGCGATTAGAATTTTGTTCCACAATCCACAATGTTTTCCAGGGCAATTTAAGGTTTTTCCAGGATATTTCCATGAAAAGGAAAGTTTCAATAAGGAATTTTAAGATGAGAAAAAAATTGACCTGCTTTATGATGTCTAAGCCAATATCTTTTACTTAAAAAAAAAAAATGCTAAAAAAAAAGCTAAACATAGGGAAATACTTCCAGTGTTTCTATTGTGTTATAATCCATTCAGTATGAATAAGTGCAAATATATGTGAATGACAGAGTTAATCTGTTTCTTGGATTGTGTGAGTAAGAGCCCAGTCCTGTGGCTGCTGCTGTGTGGCTGAGGCTTCAAAAGTAACAGCCAGGCTCCCACAGAACCTTCTCCTATTGTGTGTGTGTGCTTCCACCTGAATGTATTTTAGTGTGTGTGTGCTTAGTGTTTGAGACTCTAGGGTCACCTCTAGGTCACAGCAAGGAGGAGGAGTGCTGTTGTGGTGATTTATGGCTCTCGCAGTACTATCAGGCAGGCTCTATTTTCCCAGAGGTCTTTGCAACAGGAGCCAAAATAACACTCCTTTTACCTCGACACCTCTGCTTCTTTCCTGCCAGCCAGCCAACATCCTTTGCAACCCTTACCCCATCTTTCTCTGCAGCTCTTTATTATTTTCCTTCAGTCACTCATTTCCAGCTTTACATTCCAGAATGTAGTGGAGGGTAAAACTGCCCAAGATCCGTTCACTAACCTTTATTTGTGGAAGGGAGTTTGTCTGGATGGAGAAAAATCTTTATGGGCTCAATTCTTGGAGTATATCATATCAAAATGTGTGAAAGTGAAGTAAGTCATTTGAGGATTTGATCTTTTCAGGTTTCTTGCAAAAAAATGTGTTTTCAAATGTACTACTTGCACATTTGTTTTGTGTCGTGGTATTCTCATCTCTGTACTGCAGTGGCACATCTCATGACTTATTTCACATTTTGACCAACTAGTGGTGAGATCTAAACATCTGTCGGTCGTCTGTTAGCCATTCTGTTGGTCCAGAGAGATGTTCACAAACTGCTGGTCAGACTGCTATGAAATTTCATTAAGATATTCATGGTAGAGGTATCAACAGGTCCATTCAGTTCCTAGTAACCAGGACTTGACCCAGGACCCAAATTAGGCCAGGTCCAAATTATATTCAGTGCTTCATCAAGGTACTGACAGTGTTGGTGTTCTCTCTCTGTTTGGGTCTGTTTGAGTCGACTGCATTTTGTATTGGGACTAATTATCCTCAGCTATATCTGAATCAGATCAGATTGAGCTCACATTTTTAAAATTAATTTAAGCATGTCCAGCATGAGTAGGTTTCCCATACATGCAAGATTGATCCTTAACCAAGACCTAGACTTTGGTTAACGATAAATCTTTCATGAAACTGTATCTTGAAAGGTAATGTGCAGAATTTCATGAAATTTAAAGTTGAAGAGCAAGCTCATAAAGCATAGAAACCAAAATTATTACAGTTTAAGTTTAAGTTGACTGGCCGTGTCATTTGCATTCACACGAATTAACCGTGCAAGCAACTGTTCTTCTGCGGTACTGGCACATGACAGCTTCAACCAAAGATAGGGTTGAAGGCCTCCCATCTCACCTTGAGGAGGCTGACGCTGTTAGGTCATTATAAAAAAGACAATTGTAGCAAACACTTTATTACTTTCCTGCTTTCCCATGAATGTTGATACAAATTTGCATCTGCCTATAGGTCAACCAATTGTATGCCATGACCCACCTGTGATCACATGTGTACCAGAGACACATGCAAGTTTACAGATGATCAAAGTCAGGCGACTTTTTCTTAGCCTCAGAGAAACAATCAAGAAACACTTTGGTGCTTTGGGGTGTAATGAACACGTTTGCGTTTTGCTTCCGCTGTTTTGAGGCTGTAGACTCTTGGTCTTGGTGTTTGATGATGGCTAGGTTAGAAATAGATATTTCTTCCATGGAGGGCAATGATCAATCTATCCATCTACCTATGTCCCTATGAAAAGACATTTTATTTTTGATAATACTGTTGGCTCTTTGTCTTGTAATAATTATCAATTCAGAGGTCCAGGTTTATGTACCTCATGATAAATTTACACCACTGTTCCGGTTAAATCATCCAACCCTTACATTTTGCTCCTCTGTCTTTTTCTGCCTCTCTTCTCTTTTGCAGTCTCCTCCTCTCCTCCTCTTGTTTCTTAGAGCATGTCACTCATTAGGCTGCTAACACTCTTCAAGGATCCTTCATATCAGGAGACTATTAAAAAGCCCTTGACTCTGCACCCATCATTACCTGTTGCAATCTTCTCATTTAGTTTCAGCAGCAGATTCCTCTCACACAAATCAAAATTGGAGGAGGACTACAGGCTGCATGAAGGAAGTGAGTGGCATAGGTAATAATCACAATCTATCATCTGGAGATGGATGTTGAAAATATCATAAAAACATGCAAAATGATTTTCTGAGCAAATAATTTCACAGGACCCAAACAAACAAATAAACAAAATAATTTCTATTTTGTCTCTCATGACTGGTGTGTTGCATTGACCCCCACTACTGTGGCCCTGTTCCGCACTACTTAGCTAACTCAGCCTTATTAATTACCTCATTAGCAAATGAGAGGACGGATAATGGAAGTCTGTGTTTGCCAGGTACAGTGACCAACTGAGGCGGATAAACAGCATGTCGGTCAGCATCTGAAAGCAAAGGCAGCATTAACCTTTGCATTTGTTTCGAGGAAGGGCCTGTGATGATGGACACCCATAGATCAGTGAGTATCAGTGGTCATGCTTAATGAGATGACATCAGGAAATGCATTCCCTCCAGATACAGTTAGGTGCTGAAGTATTTGGACAGTGACACAATTTTCATAATTTTGCATTGGTACACCATCAAAATGGATTTGAAACGAAACCATCAAGATGTCATTGAAGTGTAGACTTTCAGCTTTAATTCAAGGGGTTTAATAAAAATATCACATTAACCGTTTAGAAATTAAAGCCTGTTTTATACATAGTCCCTCATTTTTAGAGGTTCAAAAGTAATTGGACAAATGACAATTGATCAGCTTCATGGCCAATTGTGGCCCGCTCCCTCATTATTTCATTACAAATTGAGCAGATAAAAGGTCTAGAGTTGATTCCAAGTATTGAATTTGCACTTGCTAGCTGTTCATGGGAACTCTGTATATGCTGTCCAATGAGGTGTCGATGCAAATGAAGGAGGCCATCATTAGGCTGAAAAAACAAAACAAACCTATAAGACTGATAGCAGAAACTTTGGAGTGGCCAAATCATTCTTATAAAAAAGGAATGCACTGGTGAGCTCAGCAACACCAAAAGTCCTGGAAGACAACTTAAGTGGATGATCACAGATTCTTTCCTAGGTGAAGAAAAACCCTTCATGTTTTTACATCCAGCCAGGTCAAGAACACTCTTGAGGAGGTAGGCGTATCATCGTCAAAGTCTACAATCAAGAAAAGCCTTCACGAATGTAAATATAGAGGATTTACCACAAGGTGCTCACCACTGGTAACACTCAAAAACAGAAACACCAGATTAGACTTTGCCAGAAAAAATCTAAAAAAGCCTGCCCAGTTCTAGAACAAGATTTTTTGGACAGATGAAACCAAGATGAACTTGTACCAGAATGATGGGAAGAGAAGTGTATTGAGAAGGAAAGGAATGGTTCATTAACCAAAACATACCACATCATCTGTCGGACATGGTGGAGGTATTGTTTTGGCATGGGTCACTGGTGTTCTTTGATGATTGGACTGCTGATAGAAGTAGCAGGATGAATTCTGAAGTGTATAGTTTTATACTATCTGCTCAGATTCAGCCAAATGCTGCAAAACTGTTAGGATGGTGCTTCACAGTACAGATGGATAACGACCCAAAAACATACTGTGAAAACAACCCAAGAGCATCTCAAGGCAAAGAAATTGAATATTCTTCAATGGCCAAGTCAGTCACCTGACCTTAACCCAAGTGAGCATGTTCTTTACTTACTGAAGACAAAACTGAGGGAAGAAAGACCCACAAACAAGCAGCAACTGAAGGCAGCTGCAGTAAAGGCCTGGCAAAACATCTCAAGGGGGGAAACTCAGCATTTGCTGATGTCCATGGGTTCAATCCTAAAACAATCCTTATATTTATAATTGTGTTGATTTGTCCAATTACTTATGAACCTCTGAAAATGAGGGACTATGTATAAAAATGGCTTTAACTTCTAAACGGTTAATGCAATATTTTTGTTAAACCCCTTGAATTAAAGCTAAAAGTCTACACTTCAACCACATCTTGATGGATACATTCCAAATCCATTGTGGTGGTGTACAGAGGCAAAATTATGAAAATTGTGTCACTGTCCAAATACTTATGCAAATAACTGGATGTAGCACTTCATGAAACTTCATTAATTTAGTTGTCCTTTCCTCGACTAATTAACAGCATAATAAAAGCTATTGTGCCCTATTCAAATGCTGATAACTGACTGAATCATTTATAAATGTTACAATTGCAGACTGCATGAATATAAACCAATCAGCCACAAAATTAAGACCAGTTACCGGTTTTAATGTTGTGGCTGATAGGTGTATGATCAAATTTAATAAATGCTCAGAAAAGTTTGACCACATAATGTTTTTAATCAAAAGTAATATCATTTCTTTGAGAAAAATGCTATTTTTAGAAAAAAGGAGACAGTAGAAATACATTTTGACAGATTATTTAAATTGATTCCTGTCTGTCAAATGTTCTTCTCAGGAGTCTACGGAGCTTAGTTTACCTTTTTACACCATCATGCAGAGCTAATCCAATATTCCATATGTGATGGGGCTTGACAGTCTGATAATGTGCTCTCCATGGATGAGATTCATGGAATTTTCTTGTATGTGGGATTTACTTCTATTACCTATATAGGCTACCGAAGCCCTATACCGAGGTACTAGAGAGTCTGTGTGTTCTTCCACTCAACCTGGATGCTATTTTCCAGTAATCAGTTCTGTCTAAAATGTAATTAGGTTTTGCATTGCTTTTCTAGCAAATCTAGTTTTTGTCACATACAGTATGTGTATGTTAAATTTTTATCTCATCTATGACCTGATTGCTTTCACTATGCATTCAAGCAACCGTGTCTCTTAGAAATTATCTTTCTATACAACTAAAGTGCAACAGCAAATACATTTTGTAGATAACGTAATTGCTGGCTGGATTATGTTAACAGTTAATGTATTTTTCAAATGAATGATGTGCTACATTTATTAACGGTAGCGAAGTCGCCAGGAAGTGGTTGGGGTGGACGGTGGGCACAACTATCATACCAGAGACATAGGTACACATCCAGAGTCCCATCCTTGATTAGTGTTAAGGAAACATTGTGGCATGGTTAAATGTAAATAAACAATATTGTGACTGAAGTGGCTGCAAACTTATTTTTCTATATAAAACAAGACCACAACCTTCCCCTAACCCCAACCAAGTGCTGTGAGTGCCTAAACATAACCATAAGAAAGTTTAATGATGCTATAGTCACTGGTAGTGTATATTGTACTGCAAGATCGGATATTTTGGTGGATAACAAATAAGTTGTCTGTGAACATTTTAATGTGTTCAGTATCAATGTATTTGTGACTTGCCAAATACGTAAATTAACAACTTGTCCTCATTATGTTAATAGAATTCTGGTCACAATTACTTTTCATAAAAAACTTGTTTGCTGTTGCATATTAGTTGTATAGAGATGTAATTTTTAGGAGACAAGGTTGTCAAGTGCTGCATGTATGCAGGCCAAGGCATTAGGCATAACTTGTGCTTAACCACTACACAGAGCTATCATAAAACTGTTAAATGAAAGGGCGAAAGAAATGGGTGATTACATCAACTAAGCATGAACTAAGTTAGCATGAACTAAGTTAGAGCTAGAGTAATGGGAGGGCAACTAACTAACATAGTAGTAAAGACTTTAAACATGCCAGTCTCTATAAAGACCAATATACTGTACAAAATTCAGAATTCGAAAATTCTTTGACATGCATGACCAGTGACTTCATGACTTGTTCTTGTGCAACCTTCTGTTAGAATTAAAATGTATTAATTACAATAATCAGCAAAAACAATCTGCATTAAATTCTTAACTCTAACATATACCCCTAGACATATTTTTCATTTCCCAGTAATTTCCGTGAAATAAAGCTAGTTTGGACTTCAAATCAAAGGTTACATTCGGTCAAGTAATATGAACCGCAAGGGGTGTCTTTGTCAGGAAAAGGGGCCAGTACTTAAAAATCAGCACTGTAATAGTTGCTCATTTTAAATTTTCATTAACCATAAAGTATATCAGGTTATTTGGCATACATGCACACTGTGGAATGCAAGATAAATTCTAAGCAACTTAAAAGAGTTTGAATGAGAGAGACAATAAGAGGAATATGATGGGAAAGTAGAGCCCAGCTTCAAAATAAAACAAGTTTTTTGGTTGGAATAGTTGTTCCTTCAGTTTGAGGGGGTAACATCTAAACTAACTAGACTTTAAAAAATTAAATCAGATTTAGGTGAATAAAATTGTCAGTAAAATGATTTCACTTTAAACTGACAGCAAATACCATGCCCTTTCGCACTTTACTGAGATGGCACTGTGGAGGCATAAGAAATGACCAGAGGACCTTACACTTCTTTAAAGCCCATTAGGTAACTGGAGCTGGTGGTTGGGGAATTCCAATGACATGAGGTGCTCATGTAATATTACAATATACAACCTCCCTCCTGAAGTAATCTGGAGATGGTTTGTTTTGCGAAGGCCAACTGAGTCAAGATGTATATACACAAGTACAACACTTAAATAAGGAGTAATTTAAATTTTATGATTTGGTTTTTGGCTTCACATATGCACACTGAAAGGCTGTAACAGTACTATAATAAACTGACACAAATTTTCTTTTTCAAATTAAAGTTTTCTTGTTGTATCGAGGTGGTCCAACCTTATCACTGGTGCTTTTTAAGTTCATAAGTTAATAAAGGATCATGTGTTGTTTGAATTTGTTTAAACAGGGACTCTTATCAGATTATGAACAGTCCCTGTCTCCACTTAATAGCCGTTTGGGGAGGATTTAATCGTCTGTATCAGTGGAATACAAAAAGGAAAGGGAGTAACCCTAGAACAATGTGGGGCTAATTTCACTGCCAGAAGAAGCGATGAGTTCCCTCAATAGACAGTCAGGGGCGTTTTTACCTTAACACCCATCCGTAATGAAGCATGGAACTCATTGAGCACACACACTAACACACACACACAAACACACACACTAACACACACACACACACACACACACACACACACACACACACACACACACACACACACACACACACACACACACACACACACACACCTACCTTATACAGAACAGTAATTACTGTCCCCTGCCCCTGCTTTCCCCTGTTATTTGAATGCATTAACAGTCACCACAAATATTCAGCAGATGCAGATGAGACATATGGCCTTTTCCTGGGGCCACAGCCTTGGCATTACACTTTAATGGACACACTTAAGCTTCAGTTAGATAATGAGAACATCTTTTCTTTCTCTCCATCCCTTTCTGCATCATTTTATTTCATCATCCCTCTTTCTCTACCTTTTCTTTCTTACTGCAGACATGAAGCCGCTGAGCTCAGACAGCCAAGGTGATCTTGACCGAGGCCAATTAGCCCCCCTTTTGCTCAGACTGAGGCTCACAATGGAAACGCTTGGGGAGAAAAGTAATAGGTTTACTCTCTAAACATGCATGGCATGAGGACAGGAATCAATAGGCACTCGTGTAATTCACTTTGCAGCAGATAACTAGGACGTGGGAGGGGGGATTAATAAGTTTGTGATGAGGAGAATAGACACTTATGGGGCAAGCTTCATCAGGGCTTTGCCAGTACTCCATGGCAAGCAAATAGCAGGCTAAAAGGGTAGGAGCATACTGAACTGAATTTGGGCTGAACAGAATTTGACTGAAACTACTGGGCTGGAATTATTCCAAATTGAGTTACATTTGGAATGACTGAACTGAACTTGACTTGTTCTAATAGATATTTGATGATTGAAATCTTAATTTTCAAATAAGATGCTGAAGTAGAAAGTAGTGTCAATGGAAACTGTTCATAGTCTGGTCTGTCTTTTAATGTATTGAGCACCACAAATGAACTTCCGTCAAACTTGCATAGTCGGTGGAAATCTCAGAGATGAATACCTGATAGTGTAGCTACTGGTATTCTAGATGTACAAATGGTTGACAAATGACAGAGGAAAGTAAGGTGTTGGTCCACCATGAGCCTCCAGAAAAGTCTCAATGCTTCTTGTCATAGATTCCCGAGTCTCCAACTCATTCACATTACTTCCATACTCATCAAACCGTTCAGTGGTCCTGTGTGCTATGTGTGTATACACTGCTTAGCCACAACATTAAAACCAGTTACCAGTTCTAATGTTGTATATACTTTATAAACATACATATATATATATATATATATATATATATATATAGCATATATATGTTTATATTTATCAACAAAGAATTGTATGAATAAAGGTATCATTTTGACACTAAAAATCAGGTGTAAAAACTGGTGGTGGTAACAAATGCCCTAGACTGAGGTATGAGTAACAATTCAAGTGCCCATATCTTCATATCTGAAGTCAAAATAAGGCTCAGATATTTTCAATGCCCTTTGGCTAGTTCTAAAACCACCACAGCACCATGCTAACATTACAATAGAAGCACACACAATTACAGCGCACATTTCACGCTTACTCAGTCCAGGGTTAAGCAAGAACTTATAGAGTCAGATTCAACATCTCTTTCTGTATTTCAAAGGCAGAGGATGTCCTTCGATTAAAGCCGAACTGAGGAGCCAAACTGAATCAAATACTGTATAGTCTTAGCAATTCTGTTGGATCTTCAGAGGAAGCTGCTCAACGCATCTCTCTTCAGAGAGCGAGAGTGAGATTGTATCTTTCACCAACACTTTCTTCTCTCATTTTTCTGTGCAGCTCAACACCGCTGTTCTGGGACAATCAATGTTTCTACTGCCAAGATGGGTCATTTTTACCTGCATGGTGATCAGTTGTCTCAGTATTCCACTGACCAGTAACCTGATAATAAATCAGAACCCCATCCCCTTTATCCACACATGCCTCATTTTCAATTACACACTGCTTAACACATGCTGCAGCAAAGAAGCGCCAAGTAGCTGCATCCATCATAGGCTAGCATGGAGATAGGGCCTGATAACACAGCATAAGCTGATAGATCTTACAACTCCATCAACAACAAGTCGAACACAAATGTTTTTGAATAAGAGTTTTAAACATCTGACAGTGGAGTGGGGATTAATTTAACCTTTCCATAATGTCCATAATCAATGTCGTATGTGAGGGGCGACAAAGACTGTACCACTCCAAATGTGTGAGGAATAAAAAAATTTTTTTTTCAAACCTGTCTGATTTTCTGACTTCTGTGTCTTGGACTTCTTTAACGTCATTTAACTGAATTCCTATGTCACTTGGTTAGTACATTATTGTTACTACTAATAGGACTGATGACCAAAACTACCAAAAATATCTAAGCTACAATAAACTGGAATAAAGATGGAGCCTTTTTTGCAGTGCATCCTTTTACAACCATCATGTCCTCTTTATCCCTCCTTGTTTTCCTGTCCTTTTCATTCCTGCATCTCCTGCTTTTTAAAATCAACACTCTCTTTTTTCCATGTGCTCATCTTTCATTTTAACTCTCTCATCCTCGCATCATGATCCACTAGATTTATTCGCTATTTAAGCACACGTTACCTCTGTCTGTCTCATACTTCTAGCCCACCTCTTAACATACTCTACCTCTGTTGTGTATACTCAGGCATTGTTTGTCCATGTCAGTGCTAAGCCTGTAGTCTCAGGGTATAAACTCTATGCCATCACATGGAGGCTGTGTCAGGCATACTAAACAGAATGCGAGACAATAAAACCGGCCAGTGTGAATTTTATAAAGCACAGTAATCTGCCCCAAGCTTCCGTAAGAGGTTTACTGTGTGTTTTGGTTTCTCTGCCTGTACATGTTTGTGTCTTCTTATTTTTTCCAATGAAATTGATATTGTGGAGTCTCTTGAGTGAGAGCTGCCACTTGATATACAGTATAATGTATGCAGGCTTGGGTGATGAGTGATGGTTCAAGGGTTCTGCAGTTTAATCAAGTTTCATTAACAGCTATGGTGGGCGGGATTTTTAAAAACTCCAGCCATCTTACTAAACTAATTCACTAGAGAAGTGCATGTGATTCCAACCGAGCTGTTTTGGATGTACCTGAGTTTACCGCATTTAATGAAGGGTTTTTTTGTGATCAGTGGTGTCAATACTTCTCCTCATAGAAAGTGAACAGTTAGTTAAATACAAAAATGTTTTCTAAACTGCCATGCAAGCACTCGAGGAAGCTAGGGTCACCCTCAACTACCAATATCCAGAAGGAGCTGAAAATTCAAGCCAGCACTGACTTTAAAGGGGCACTCTAGCAATTTAGTATCACACCAACATAAAGCTGAGGCCGGTAGGTCGGTGGTTCAGTCCCCGGCTCCTCCAGTCTAGCATGTTCTTGGGCAAGATATGGCCAATGTATGCTCAGATGCAGAAAGTGTGAGTGTGTGTATGTATAGAAGGCACCATATGTAAAAAAAAAAAAATGCTGTATGAATGTCTGTGTGAATGGTTGAATGTGCCATGTAGTGTAAAGTGCTCTGAGTGGTCAATATTATATATAATATACTACCTTTCTGATAATGCAATCAAAAAGCTTCTCCTTCTTGCTTCATGTTTAACACTCCACTTTCTAATTCAGAATTTGAGCTACTGGCAGGGCTAGTCAAACTACACTGAAAAAAAATATTCTTGGCAATCTAAATATTACCTTGATTATATGTTGAAATTCTTCAAAAATCATTACGATAAGATAAGACTTTATTGATCCTCAGGCAAGGGCAATTTATTTTAGAGCTTTAACTTCTAAATAAAGAGTACGATCTAGACCTGCTCTATATGAAAATTGCTCTGAGATAACCCTACATTATGAGTTGGCATTATATAAATAAAATTGAATTAAATGGCACCTTTTATTTGGTGTTTGCGTGTAACTTTGTATCATCATTTTAATATGTAAATTTTAAACCATTACTCTAAATAATATTAACCAAGCTAATGTACTGACTGCACAAAAAGCAAAAAGCAATCAAAATGTACTTCAGTAATGGGCGTTAACTTTGCAACCTTATGCACACTTAGTGGGTGACATTTTTGTTTATGTTTACAACATAAACCACAAGACCAGCCACAACATTAAAACCAGTTACTGGTTTTAATGCTGTTGCTGAATGGTGTACACACACAAATAGGTGTGTGTGTATATATATATATATCTTTATATATACACATATAGACCTGAACATTTAACCAATGTCCTGTTCTGAGCATGCGTGTCTTATTTCTGATGGATTATTGTAGACTGTATCAAATGACCATTTCTAAGCAAGTGAATTGCCTCTTGCATCTCTTTCATCTGAGCAAATTTCCTTGTTTTGGCAGGGTCTCAGCAAAGAAACCCTCAAAGGGAACCACACAGAGCATATCAAGGAGATCTTTGTCTTCCATGGAAGTGAAGCACATGAAGGCCCCACCATGCCAATATATCAATCATCATTTAGGGAACTGGGGTTCTTTATGATCATAGATGTGTGGCAAAGGCATGCCTTCTATACATGGGCTTTATCTATGCAGTGAACTTAAGTTACCCACCAACAATGAAATACATGATCCAAGTGCTTTAGAAACTCTTACTTGAGCTTCATGTCCTAATGATGTCTCTTACATTCCAGTCTTTGGGCAACACACTGCTTGTGTGAGTGTAGGTGCACACGTTTCTGAACCTACTTTGTTTTTGTTTTTTTAACTTCTAGTTTGGAGGAAATACTTAGTAATTATGGTGGCTATCAGGAAAAATAGTTATAATGTTATAATAGTTATAGAGGAAGTGTCCTCTTTCAAATGTTTTGCTTGAGTCCACTTTGTAGAACTATGTGTTTGAATACTGTTATGGTAATAGTTCTTAAACTTGTGGTGCGGAAGCAGCGAAGGCTCGGTGGTGATAACACTCGTGAATAGTTAAACAGTATGTAGTAGTTCCCTTTCAAAGACCCAAAAGAAAGAGCTATTTGAGTGATTGCACTTACGTTTCATGCAAAGCCATTTCTCTTGAAATTCTTACCCATAAGTATCCTGTGTAAAATTTGCTGAGAATTTTTGACTGATAATTTTTGTTTACCCTTTTTAAGAAATTTAGCTCCACATTTTTCAGTGTACTGGCAAGCTACTGTTGCTGGTGAGATGATGCATAACATGCTAGCCAGCTAGCACTGGTCAGTCAAAATGGCTCTCCAACAAAATGGCTTGCTAACCATGCATATTTGAAGGAGCTGTTTATAGATTTGCACAGTTTCACTTCGACAAATTAAATTTGCAAATTATACTGTTTTAAATGCTGGTATGGCTGAGCCTTTTCCATCATAAATTTGTGAACTCCAAGCCTCAGCTAAAATAGCCCAGATGACAATGCTGAGACACTGTCAGGATTCTCAGATTTGACATATTACTGTTATACAACTGTTTTCATAGGCCAAGTAGTACTCTCCATAATTAGCAAACTGATCTTTATGAAGGAAATTATTGGGGTTCCTCTTAACACTCCTTAGTCACTACAATGAACATAACAAAATGATAAAAATCATGAGGTGCAGAGATAAAAGACAGCATAAACTACATGAAAACAGAACTATCTGCTTTCTTACTGAGATCATCAATTATGAAACATTTCAAAACAAGGTGTGATACCATTCAAACATCAACATTAGACCACATCACCATCAACACAGGGCTACCTTCCCAGCACAAGCTGGCTCGGCGGGCAGCTTCACAACAACATTAAAAAAAAAAAAATGTTGCTAGGTTTCCCTAACAGGATCACAATCAGAGCAGGCAAACCCCTTTTTTTAGTCTTCACTTGAATATAATTTGCCCATACGTTGAGAAACAGCTCTTGAGGGTAAAGTCATTAGCTTTTTGCAATCATAAGAGCTCTTTGTTCAGTCCACCTTCTGAAGTCAGTTATTTTGTCACACAGCAAGCTTTCCATTCTTTTCCTTAACTTTGAGTCCACATGCATTGTTTGGTAAAAAAACTAAAAAAAAAAAAAAAAAAAATGTCCCTGCAGATTAATATTGAATATGTCTCAGGGTGTGATGACATGTTTCAGTTTCTAAGGTACTCAGAAAAATCAAAAGCAAATTCCTTTCACTGGGACCACTTCTTAAGGGGCTCTGTACTGACTTGAAACACAGCTGACTCCCATAAATACCAAGCCCAATCCTTACCAAATGAAAATGGCTCAGTATCCACTCCAAGAGCAGCAGTATAATGTGTGATGTTTTTATGTTTCAATTTAACTGATCCCAATGTGGCAGGCAGGATCCATTGAAGACGGACACCGGCAAAGTACTTTAGATCGACTTTGCTCACAAGAATCCCTGAGCAAAACCAATTCACTCTGTCTGCTGATGCAATTAAATCAAATCCACTGGAGTGGAGTGGTCATATTGGTTTATCTGCTTTGATTTAAAGAGGGCTGGATTTTAAACTGAAAAGTTTAAAAAGGAATATTTAAAGAGAAAGTGTTTCAGTTATTAATTTCAATACCCTGCTGCTACATCCTTATATTGTGTGGTATGACAAGTAGCTTATGGTGGCTAATGTTGGTTAATGATAACAAACTTTTGATAGAGCAATTTTATAGTTCAGAAAAAAAAAACAGTGAAGTCATACTTTCATCAGCTGATTGATGATGATGACATGTTCATGTATGTGTTTGTGAAGGGGGGGGTAGTTCTCCAGCTCTCCCTCAAAGATCATAGCATTTTTCACCAAATCTAACTATATAACCATATGCTATAAATGGGTATTTCCTTGAAGTAAGTGTTTCTGACTTTTTGACATTACTATGTCAGTTTGCCGACTTTGTGACATACCTGTGCCACTGTTACACTATGGTTATGCATTACCCATTATCCTGTAACTGTCACTTGTGGCTTGTTCAAAAAAATTTACATAGACTTACTTCAAAGTCCAAAACCTCATCATCTGCCTCTAGATAATACAATAAATGTTCACCTCACAATTGGGAATGATAAAAAAAACACAGCAACAATTGCACTATACTTGAGCCATACAGTAGTGGAGCTTAAAATGTTACAATGTGACCAGAGCAAGGGTCATGGGGTCAATAGAATTCATCCACTTGAGAGAGTAAATGCGCAAAGCTGCCATTTTATCCTGAGAAAGATAAAGGTCAAGGAGTCACCAAAATTATAAGGTATCATCCTCTTGAGCCTGTAATTTTTGCCAGGGATTTAAAAAACGTATGTTGATTTGCTACATTCCAAGTCTGGACCTTTGGGGGGTTTGGAGTATCAAGCATTGAGCAGCTTTTAGGCCACAAGAAGATGGTACATGCTAACAAGATGTGCTGACACTGAGTGGAACTAAAGCAACTTATGTTTCTTTATCTCACCTTTAAAAATATTTAGTTGTGGGCTAAATTTAGCTTACAATGATGATGCATTGATTCTTCTTGAGCTGATTCTACTTGTGCATTATCCAGTAAATAAACAAAATTCTACCAGCATTTGAGTATAATGAGAGTAGAAATATGAAATGAATTTAGATGAACAAAGTAACTAATTCTATAGTGCATGTCAAACAATGATTGACACAAACATGCAGACCTGTACATGTTGATATAACTTGGACTAAAGTGTTAACTGACCAACAAACCAACTGACATCACCATCTTCAGGCCCCACACCCATGTGGGCAGAGACCTGAAAGCGATTTAAACGACAGAACATGCACGTGGTGTAACCCAGTGTTAGCCAATAGCAGAACCGCAGGGGATGCCCCTTTATCATCTCTGTGGAGATGAGAGGGCTAAAATCCTAATTCGATGGCGGATTAGCTATGTAGGGATGAAGTTAATTTGCTCTGCATGCAGAGAAGCTTGTGTGAGCTCAGGGGATGATCCAGGATCCTATTAACTGTCCTGTTACGGCATATGGTGACTATGGTTGGGTCATCTGCTGGAGTAAATGGGCTCTGTCAATAGCCCGAGGAGGAAAAAACACACACCCCAACACACATCAACTCCCTGAGGTATGTTTGAAGAAGAGCATGCATAATACGGTGACCCCCCTGTCCTTGCGTTGCTCCCAAATGTTAATACAGCCCTTAAGATGGAGGATCACTAGCTATTAATTAATCAAGAGACAACACATAGGGGGGAGGAAAAAGGTAAAGCAAACACAAGCACATTTCTAGACCGCAATACATCAATTTTTGAAAGATAAAAAAATCTATATTCATTATACTGCATGGTATAAAATATTACATTTCTTTAATTTTTTTGGATTGGTTGTCATGTGATTATTTCAATGTAATTATGAGTCTTGTTGGTAGTAGTGAAAGAAGTATTGAGACCCCTGATTTCAGTATAATATGCAATAACGGAGTACAAACTACAATATTATTTGGTATAAATATATAATAATACTTATACATTATATATTAATTAAATATACTTAAAAGTTGAAAAAGTATTACAGACTTTAAGGTGCTTCAGATTCCTTGCTCTCAGAATACAGGGCTCATGTCTGTACCCAGAGTTAAAAAGCAGTCAGCAGGCTAACGGCCTTTTCCTATGGGCCCCCCCTCCTCTGGAACAACCTCCCTGCTGACATCAGACTGTCTGACTCTGTTGAGGCCTTTAAATCTAAACTTAAAACTCATTTTAACTTTCAGTTAATTGCTATTATTTGATTACTTCAAGCCTTTTGCTTGTTACCATTCTGCAGCCAGCAGGTTGGTCTCAGCCTCCATGAATCCATTAAACCTAGTACATATAGTATAGTCCATGTTGTCCTGCCAATGACATTACTGTAAACTTTCTGAAAACCAATGCATCTCTCTGACCATCTGCTTGTTTATTCCCTCATGCACCTGAGCGTCCAGGCTGTGTGCTTATCTCTCTCTTCCCTATCTCACTCCCTATTTTCTCCTCGTTGTCCTCTCTTTTCACTCAGGCTCTCTGTACTGGACCATCAGCCGGCCTAGGATCTCTCTCCCCCTCCTGGCTGTCGGTGCCTCAATCCAGAGGTTTTGGTCTTGAGATTTCCTTTTCGTTCACATCATTTTCTTCATGAAAAATTCTTAACTCTTGAACACATTTTAATTGTTTGCTCTTTGCTTTCAAACACATTTAACTATCCATTATACTAAAAACAGCTTTTCTTTCTGTGACTCCATACTTAACACACTATATTTATTGTGCTGTTACTTTCTAAATTAATTAGAAGGTGTGCTTTTAAATTTAAGCACCATAAGACTGGAATAATTTGCTGAACTGACGTTCCTGACTTCAAGACTTCCTTGGCTGTTGACGTCCAGTGTACTTATTCTTGTTTTCAACTTCATTTATCTTATTAGTTTAAGTCTATATGTAGACTTAGTACTTTGACATAATATTATTTGTTTTTGGTAGTGTTTCTTTGTGCAGATGACACTTGTAAAAGAAATTGTTGCTGGTATTACTTTATCTATATAATATGTATTTAATATACTATTTTGTATGTACAGAGGGGATGAAAAATTAAATGAAAAACCTGAAAAATGAGTGGAGAAACAGGATGATAATGCCCCCAGCCATAGGGCACAAGGGATCACTGAATGCTTTCAGTATGAAAATAATGTGAACCATATACTATGGCCTTCGCAGTCACCAGATCTCAAAACAATTGAACACAGATGGAAGATTTTGGACCGAAGTGTTAGTCAGCGTTCACCACCACCATTGTCAAAACACCAAATGAGTATGGGGAGTATGGACTGCTGATTTTGATTGATGTTTTCAGCATCTCTAGAGGGGGGTCTCTAGGTTTGAGTGAGCAGAATGGCGTAATTTGCTTTCTACCTTCAAAGCAGCTAGATCTTAGTTTTGGCAGTTTGCATAGCTAAACCCACCCTGTTAGACCGCACCATAAAAATAAAACTTCCAGTGAGCTCAGCTTTGCCTTCATTGAGTAATGTCCAGCTAACAGACAATACAATGTACATGCTTTTCTCCTCCTGTCTACCAGGAGATACACATTTCATACAGTAGTTCTTTAATCTTCCCTTGTTTTCTTCTGCTATGTCCTCATTCTCGTCCCTTTTGCCCCGATTACCCAGACAAGAGCTACATAACAGTGTTACCCCACAGATAAAGGCTTTCCCTGTTAACAAAAACTGGAAAAGACAATTTAAGTAACTACTGCACAAAAAAAAAGTTTTTTAAAAAGTTTTTTCAACAGGTAAATTAGGCTAATTAAATTCTTTAAAAGTCAGAATTCAAACCAACCTGGTAGATAAAATGCTTTTGCACACCAAAGACAAAATAAACGCAATAGCAATTTGTCATCGTACCTCACACTGCAAGTCTGCATCTCACTTGGTGAATTGGAATAAGGTGAATGACCAGAACATGAAACAGTCTTTTCATCTACAACAATGATTTAGTATCCCTGAAAACAAATAAATTTCAGCCAAAAAAAAAAAAAAAAAGCTGGCCCATCATCACAAAAGCTACCCCCCAACCATGAGTGGTCAATGTAACATTAATAATCCATTAATAATCAGGGGGTGCCTTAAAAGAAATAGAAAAAAAAAAAACCTCTAGTTACACAGCAAGGTGCAGATTATCTGTTTGTGTAACAAGAACAGTAGTTAGATGATGAAGTGATATAATAAAGCATTTAAAACTATGTTCAAAACCAAGATAAAGGTGACAAACAGCAAAATGAAAAATAAGGGTCAAGATCTTTATGACAAAATCTTCACAACATCCAGGTTGATTTATAACCCAGTGGCCTTTCCAGCCTGGTTGTTGAAGAAATCCTCAGCCTTGGCATGAGACTCGGATAGGTGCACTTCTGAACCCTCTGTCAATTTGAGTTTGGCTGACAAGAGCAGAAATGGAGAGAATCTGTTCCTTTGCAGATTCCATCGCTTGAGAGAAAGCTCAGCACTGTTTCATGGTATGCGTACTTTAGTCTGCAGCAAAGTGAAACTCCTTGCTGTTGACTTGAATATAAGAGTTGGAGGAGGCATTCAGGATTTCATCCTGGTCTATATAGCAAAGCATATTGCGTTGTGGACCTATGCGGCGGACTCCAGCTTCTTGCTGTTAAGGTTCGGAAACCATTTGGGGAGCGAAGAAGTAATATACTGTTGCCTACCACATTTTTTGGGAACGTCAATGATGCGAAAATTTTCTAAGCTGGATATATTTCCCAGCTCAGCTAAGGATGTTTCAAGTTTACAGTATCTATCTTGGAAACTTTCCTCTGGAAGTGATTTTGTTATTAGTGACTTCAGCTTTGATGGTATCAAGACAATCTTCAAACTTTGTAAACTGTTTCACCTGTTGCCCCCGCTGGTTTGTATTCATAAAATCAAAAAAATAGTTGGTCATAAAAATAAATAAATAAATTCATTAATTAATTTTAGCTTTCTTAAACATGTTGGCATTAAATCTCACCATCTTCTTGCGACCTTGCCAAAATCGGTTGCTTTCAACACTTTCTTTTTTTAAGAAGTATAAAAAGCAAATATTGTCATCGCTGCTAGAGCTCAAATACTCCATTGCTGATCAGATGCAGACAAATAAAAGGAAATGTATATTTTGTGGTGAAAGTTTTAGCAAGTTGAAACACTATTTCATCAAATAAAAAATGGTAGCCAATTAGAAGCTGTGTCTCTGATAAATGGCCAGGGGCGTGGTTGACACGTAAAGGCTGGTCCCCAAAAACAGCCCAGATAAAACAAGGGTGGATAAAACATAATATGTGCATGCACATTATATTTTATCCAACAATTAAGCATAATTAACATTTCTCTCTCTGTGATCTGTTATAGACTTTGTTTTAGAGAATATTTCCAATAAATCTACCCCGTATGTTTTACAGAGTTCAAACTGACACAATCCACTTTGCACTGTCATCCTTCAGTCACATCTGGCTGTTGTTGCATAGTATGCCAGCAAATGTTTCACATTAAAAGCCAATAAAAGAAATGAAGGGTTTCTGTTCATTGAAATGCTAGAGGGCTTTTAATTTGAAACAGTTAAAGGGAGTGTTTGTACAGTGTAATGAAGTAACTTTAACAGAGCGATTTAATCAGCGATAGTGGATCAAAACTAGGTTTCTTACTAAATTATGAAAAATTATACTTATCAAACAGAGGGAATTAAAAAAAAAAAAGGCCTGCCTCAAATACAAACCTGCTTCAAATAAAGGGCTGTTACCTTTTCATTTTCCAGAGATTTTGTCACTTTTCCAGTCTAAGGAAAGACATAATATCCTTTAGCCACTGATGGCTGGGATCCTGGTTCCACTCAAAGATCAAGATGTCTAACTGTTTGGAAGCCAATGAGTTACAGTTCTTAGGCACCCTAAATATTGTTGAGTCTTAACTGTGATTCCTCTTAAGTACTTCAGAAATTATCAAAAAATTGAAAAATTTTACATCGTTAGAGGAATAAATCATTATTCATCTAATGTTTTGTTCATTATTGCCAAATATGGGTGTGTCCTGTGTTACACACATTCTCATTCTCTCTAAATATGATGAATCAGTAGAGGGAAATATTTAAACCAGATTTCAGTGGCTGCAAATTAGGACAACAAATGCAAATAGACAAAACACAAGCAAATTCAGAAACATCTTATATGCACAGTATTTAGAAAAAGTGAAAAAAACACAACCAAATACAGAGATGAGCTGCAAATTCAGAAAAAAACAACCAAATGCAGAAACAAGCTGCAAATGCAGAAACAAGCTGCACATACAGAAAACACAACGAAATACTTGTATATCATTAATTTTACACATAAATTGATTTTTACTGTGGCCATGAGAGCTCAACACACTGCAAGTTAGGAAAACACATAATACATAATAGGAGACCACCCCTGTAAAAAACGAGCCCATAGGTCATCTGTGCAAGCAGCTTATTATGACCTATAGTTATGTTTTATTGTTAGCCAACCTCTGGTAGCTGTGGTAAATACAATGGAAGCATGGGAGGAAGTCAGGTGACGTAGTATATAGAATGACAAAGTCTGCATTAGGAGGAGGCTGAGGTGGAAGGACAGGTCAACAAAACACAGGACTTTCACGCTGAAGACTGCTGTTTGGTTCCAATGTTTAACCTTTAGTCAAAGTAGTTTCTTTCATCCATGACCATTTCATAACCTGAAAGGTAAAGCGATTCTGGCTAAAGACTGTTGATATTTGACCTCAACAGCAAAACAAATACACAATTAAATACACCCCTCTCTTCAGTGCTCCTTCAGTAGCTCCATCCCCCAAATTCATGTACCTCCATTGCCTATGTGACACTAACATTTGAGCTAGCTGACCAAAATAGAATGTCTTATATATTCTTTCTCATAGCTGAAGTAAAACAAATGGTATACTATATAACTTCATCAAACAAATGAAATGCGCACAAACACAGCATCGAAAACACAATGGAGTAAAAACTAGCGAGAGTTAGTTGTTTTGATAGTTTTTACAAAACCACAGTGACAGAAGAGAGGACTTTAGGTTTCTAGCTAAGCAAACAAGGAAGTTAACTTTACCTGGCATTGCATTTCGAATATACATCCATCCGAATAATCCCACTGTGCTAGCAAACTTGTGTTTTAGGTCTTTGTGGCTATAAAACCCTTTGCACATTGTATGGACAAATACCATGATATAAAGCACACAAGACAGCAAGTAATGTAACTACGGTTATCTAGGTTGTGTATTAGCAAATCAATTCAGTTGCTGCTGTCAAGCTAATATGTAGAGAGGATGAAACTGTTTCCCATAGCCAGCACACCAGCTCCAGACAGCGATACTCACAATTCCTGCTAATACACATAACATCACACCAAGACCATATCTTGGCAAACTAGAAAATAAACTATAAACTGCCGTGTGCAAGTAATTTAACATTATCAGACACACAAATGTGACACCGGTACCTGCTTGCTAACTAACCAGTTGGGATTAGCTATCAAACATTAGCAAATGGGACAAAACAAGACTGACTGATTGGTTGTGAAACATAGCAAAACTAATGTTTCACACATCTCAATGTGTGAAAAGAGCAACCTCTGCATCTGTCTTCATGCCTTTCAACTCTCAGAGGTCACTCCACTGTTGGAAAGCCTCACCAATGTAAACGTGGCTCTTTGTCCTTGCCTTTACGTAGCACTTTTTCAGTTTTTGTTCTTCTGACGTTCCTCTTTGGTTGTTTCTCGGCCATCTCTCCTTCTTGACAATCATTTATGTTGTGAAGTTCAGCATGTTAACATGTGCTAGAATTACCGTCTCAGAATGCCCCCTGTTGCTGATTGGCTCGAATAGTGTTGTCTGGCTCAGTCCAAGCCGCTGTGTTTGTTTCCCATTTACAGAGCCAGGGCTGTGTAGAAACACCAAATTTTTTCACAGAGCACACACAAACGGACAGCTAGCGGATCGTGAGGAGATATTCGCTGAATTTGACTATACCTTTAAGCACATTATAACCATGACAACAATGTTCCTCTGACCGTAAGGAAGTACTTATTTTTACCCAGACCACGATCTTTACCTAAACTTAACCATGTAGTTTTTGTGCCTGAATCTAACCAAAATGTGACCTGCCTGCCGTTGGTACGCACCTATGTGTTGTATCCCACGGTAGGGACAAGGGACCTATATGGTCGTTTATGTTGGAGGACATGTTAGCAAATAGACAAAACACAAGCAAACTAAGAAAACATCTTCTCCAAATTGAGAAAACACAACTAAAATAAATAAAATGCAACCAAATACAGAAACAAGTTCCCAATACAGAAAACACCAGCAAATACTGAAATGTGCTGCAAATACAGAAAACACAACCAAATACTAGATTGAGCTGCAAATAAATAGAATACAAGCAAACAGAGAAACACTGCAGGATTAACAGCAAATGTTTGCAGTAAAATATCCAGATATGTTTAAAGAAAAAAAAAGGTCAAGTCAAGTCAATTTTTTTATAGAATACATTTAAAAACAACAAATACTAACCCACACTGTCACTAAGTGCACTGCTTGAAGATATATTATCCAGTTTTTGGGAAAATGAAAAAGCAGTTTTAGAGACAATTATACATCTGACCAGACATACTTTGATCGGTATCACTGTTACATGTACCCCGATGTTTAACCCGGACTAGCCGTTTAGTTGTCGGGCCCCTGTCAGAGCTGGCCAATGCTACACTACGATTGGCCAGTCTGCGTTCCAGGGGTGGGACTTAGCAAAGAGTCAGTTTAGAAGGGAGATTACGCTGTATGGATCGCAAGATTTCAGTGGGAGTGGGAGTGTAGCAAAACAATGGTAGGAGATATATTTTCTGAAAATAGACCCCAAAGGAAGCGTATATAGGGAAAATAAAATAGGGCCTAACATGTACTCCATAGGACATGGGTGGAGAGGAAGAGGACACATTATCAGTTCTAAGAGCTGCCGATCAGTATTGGAGGTAGGAGGCAAACCACTGAAGGGCCTGTCCCTGAATGCCAACAACATGCTTAAGGCGGTCTAAGGGGATGGAGTGATCGACTGTGTCGAAAGCAGTCGGGAGATCTAAAAAAATTCAAATTGTGTAATTTCCTGAGTGTAAAGACGAGAACAACTCATTAGTCACCGTCCGGAGAGCGGACTCTGTGCTATGGTGTGTCCAAAAAGCTGACTGAAATTTGTCCAGGATGCTGAATTTGTCAAGACTATGACCATTTACATGAGTAAGACCCATGACTAACTGGGTAAGATTGAAAAACTGAGTCAGTTAAATGTAGAAAATCCCTCGCTGTCCATCTAAGTGGGTTAGATGGACAGCAAATGTGAATGTTAAAATCACCTAAAATTGAAAGGATACTAGATTTTGTAACCAAAAAAAAGTAAGAGAATTAATCAATAAAAACCTAAAAACCACTGGAATTGACTGTTCAATCTTACACAGTCAACAGTATTTCAAAACTTGAATATTCGGCAGTCGACATGGGTTCTACAGGTGAAAAGATCATTAAAAACCATAGCCAGGCTCCCACCATCGCCATTTAACTGCGGTGAGTTTAGAATTTTGTATTTTGGATGACATAACTCATAAGAAGCACTGATTTCACCAGGTTTTGCAAGATTTCAGTGAGAAATTAAAAAAAAATGTAATTTATGGGTTAAATTGAAAAACATTTAAAAAGAACAACTTGTTGGAAAATGATCTGACATTTAAAAACACCATTATTACAAGAGGTGCAGTCTGGGGGGGTATGAGCAATTGGTTTCCCCTGTGATTGGTTGAAATAGGGATCAGATCACAAGTGTTGGAAGCAGTATTGTGGCAGTACTGGTGGGAATATGACCTGGTAGTACTTCTAAAAGTCTTGGCATGTCCAGAACAGATTCAAATTGTTCACAAAGTTCAGCTGATGGTTTTGACATGTGTTTGATAACCAGGTGTTTAAACTTTCCATGTCTCAGTTGAGGACGTACTGGGTTACTAGCCTGTCTGGTTGGCAAGCTCCGCACGGACGTCCTTGGCAGATGGTCAGGAGAGAGCTCTGGAGGTGAGGAGATGGAGCTGCCGTCTTCATCCAGGACAGTAAACCTGTTGCTCAGCTGCAGCTCTGAGGCAGGTGGATTGGAAGAGTGCCTGTGTCAATTTTCAGGTCCAAACAAAGGGAGTCGAACAAAGAAATGTCTCATGCTCTACTACTGCTTGAATCAAAGAGCACTGCGGGATGGGGGGTTTGGGCTACAGCAGTGGAGGGAAGCCAAGGAACTCTTACTTCCAGTGACACCAGATCAGAGAGCGTCCCGGCTTGTGCCATTTCCATGGATAGCAGAGGAGTTTAGGTACACAATTTGTTTAGCCCGGGCAACAATGACGTCAGTAGAATTTCAGTTTTTTGCTTGAGATCTGATGAGAGCCTGTGAACATCCTCCTTTAGACATAATACATCCTTATTTGCCTTTTTATACAAAGAGCATTTTCCACATGTATATAAATTATGTCTTTCATATAGCTGGATATCTTCATCAGTTACACCCTTTTTCAACATATAAACTTTTCCATGTCTGTTCTGAGTATAGCTGGAGCAGGGTACATCCCAGATGAATAATTGGATATAGTTGCTGTAGTGGATGAAATACAATATGTCTGCACTGATTGCGGGGTGATCCAAGAAAAAAAAAAAAACACAGAAGTACAGAAGGTGAGTAAAGTAGCTTAAAATAATTCAGTGGTGTTAGTTTATTAAAAAAAAACAAACAAACAAACTTACATGTTATTGTCATAGTTGACTTCAGTAACTGTCACAATGGCAACAACAAGCTTGTCCCAGCTACGTTCTGGCAAGATTTCCATTGTTTCCTTGCTACTTGCAGCATTTCTGTATTTGGTTGTGTTTTCTATATTTGCTGCTTTTTCAGCATTTTGGTTGTGTTTTCTGTTTTTGCAGGACATTTCTGTGGTGTGGTTTTGTTTTCTCACATTGCAGCATTTTTTTGTAAATGCTGCTCATGTTCTCAAAATGGTTCAAATGTTTTCTTAGTTCCCTTGTCTTTTGTCTATTTGCATGTGTTTTTTGAAGTTGAATTGTGTTGAGCTCTCAGGGCGACTATACATTTTGGATCTTTAGAAGCTGTCCATACATACTCTCAATTCTTGAATTGTAGATTTATTTTGAATTTGCTTAGTTTGTGCTGATGGAATTTTTATTAATACAGCTCAACAGTAAATTGCTTTACAAAAGAAACCAGTTACCAGTTCTACAGACTGTAGCAGGACAAATTCAACATTGAAACAAGCAAACTGTAATAGTTGATGTTCTACCCAGCAGCTGCCTTTTAAAAGAGAATGCACATTAAAACCATTAAACATTAAAAAAAAAAATACTAATTTGAAACAGCAAATACATTTTGTTGGAAACATACACTAAGAAATGTAACTGTTTGAAGGACTCAGGATGCAAACCCTAGTCTCTGGTGTCCAAGTCTTGCACATTGTACACTCAACATCAATCCCAACCACCTCCACACAGCTACTGTGGGTAGCAAAAAATGCTGCCAGGGAACATGTACCATGCATCATTAACCTTTTGCCTCAAAATGTAACAGCCAAAACAAATTAGTATCATATAAAAATAATTTCTAGTAAACACGGTTGCTTGTGGACTTCATGGTTACATGCCAGACAAGTCTATGATTCTGCAAGTGCAAAGAAGTCTGAACATTTAGATTTTAGTCAGGGTCTAACTTATTTTGCCTATAGAAATACAAAACATGTGAGAAATGTGTGCATTTAAAGGAAGGTAGAGTATATTACAACCACCAGTCCAATTGACTGACTGCTCGTGTTTATTGTTACACTGGAACATTTTTAGCAATGTCTGCATTCCAAGATTTACGCAATTATTTTGGTGTAATAATAACTGTTAGAACAAATCCCTAGAGCTACAAAGATAAAACCCAACGTTTAAGAAACTGTAGTTTTCATTTAAAGTTTAGACAAAGGTTTACATTTTACACAGTTTTACTCTGTTTTGAAAAGACAAAACTCTTTGGACAAAGTATGTTCAATTTTGCCTCAACATTGCCAACTTGTTTTAGTGATTTTCAAAGAAATACCCTGTTTTTACATAAATTTGGCCAAGCTATTTGTAGCATGAGCTTGAAACAGCTCTTATGATATCAACATGATTGTACTGTTGCATATTATAAACTTTAATATTAAAAAATTTCAGTCTAGTTGATAGTTTCCTAGGAGTTTTCTAGATCTGAAAAGCTGCATTAAAAAAATCCATATTTTCCTGATTTCAAGGACATGTGAAAACCTTGTTGTACTTTCCTTTTAAAGAGAGTCTAAAACCAGTCACACACCTAAGGAGAAATAACCTTCTTAAAAGATGTGCATAGACATGCATGCACTATCAAAAACACACACACACTTCAAAGCCAGCTGGCAGCAGAAAAAACTTCATGTTTTGGCAGCAACACAGCTGTCATTCATCAATGCTTAAACAAACCCTTCAGTCACTGTTGATACAATATTTATTCTAGCCATCACAGCATATTCTAATTTATTCACATTGCTGATATATTGATGTGTTTGTTGTTTTGTTTAGCTGAAGCAGGTTGATAGATGGCTGAATGGGTGAAAGGAGGTGATTTGGTGATTTAAGGCCTAGTTCTGGGTGTTAAAATTGGTTCCTGCCACAGTAATACATCAAAGGGAATTAAAAGGTGATTGTGGTGTATGTGTGTGTGTGCGTGTCTGTGTGTGTGTGTGTGTGTGTGTGTGTGTGTGTGTGTGTGTGTGCACGCATCTCAGTGTCTTTGTGTCTGTGGCAATGAGGGAAGAGGGGAAATGGGCAGGTTTGATTGTGCCATGGTAACACACACACACAAACACACACACACACATAGCCGATGGATTAGGAAGTGGTCAGAAAAAGGAATTGGAAGAAAAGAATAGGGAGGAGAGGGAGAGGACAGCTTCAAACTCTCATTGACCTTAGGACGATTCAGGTTGCTCTGACATGACACGCGCACGCCTCTTCTGTGTCTCCATAGCACTAAACGGCGAGTGATGGGGCACTTGTCTTGTCATCATAGCTGCCATGTCAGAAACAGAGGATATATGACATACAGGAGAGCAGGCCACTTTGGCTCAGATTCGGGAAAGAGAGGGCTCACTCTGAGCTCAAGTCAGTATCTGAAACCTGAAATTATTCATAAACTATATAAAATAAAAAAATTTAAAACTTGACATGGCAATATCTATTCCATGTTCCGGACTTCATAAGCTACTTCTCGTCTGAAATCTAAAAGAAATAGATGTGTAAACTCTAAACCCCCTATACAAATTGGAATCTTCATTCCACAGCACATTACACATTGACAATAGTGCTATACTTAGGCTCTCTAAAAGTAATCAGCAATATGAGCTGTGCTTACCATAGGGTGTAGATGTACATTACTGGCCTGCACCAGGTAGCTGGAAAGTGATGAGATAGCTCAACACAAAAGAAGATAATGGAAATGATCTCTGAAAGAATCTAGCGATCAAGCAGTCTATTAGGTTATACTGCAGACAGCTATAATTTCATTATTTGCTAACTGAAACAAGTTCAAAGTTGAAACTGATAAAGATTTTGATGGTTCCTGTGTAACAACAAAATTGGCATTATGTGAAAGAGAGATACACATAGCAGTATTTACCTGTGGAAAACTTTAAGGAAACCTGTAATCTTAGTCGCTGATGTTGTTCATTTTTGGCTTATTTTGGATCAGAAGCTTGCTAGAACATCCTTAGTTGTTTAGTTTTTGGTTTAGTGTTGGTCATTGTGGGGATATATATGGCAGCTACAATCTGTTAGCAGAGTTTAGCAGATAAACTCTACATCTGCCATTTAAACAATGGCAGATGTAGACTTTGAAACTTGAGACTGCAGTTTCCATCTGGTTGCCTATCACCTTTCAATGTTAGTTCATTTTAAAAATTAGTAGTATTTTTTCGGAATACCTTCTGGTGGAAACCTCAAATTTCTCCTAAATCTGTCCATCAAAATAAGTTTTAAATTAGAAATGCCTTTCTAGAATAATTTCAAATTTCATAATATATATCCAAAGATCACTTTGGGAAAGTGAAATATGATCTGACCACACCTTAATGCTGTTTAGTCCATATCATTTTGACATGTAGCACAAAGCCATTAGCAACTGCAGGGTGTAAATGATAAGATCTGCAGGAATGCTGACATATCTGAAATCATGACTTTCTGGACTGGATATCTTGATAAAATGTTTTTCAATTTCAGTCACAGACACTTTCATAATGGCAATGACCATTCACAACAAATGATTATACATTTAGATTTGGTGGAAAAATATTTTCTCTTTGAAGGCTCAAGTTTTGGCTAGTGCTACATAGCCAACGTTAGCATTAAAAGTTGTTTACTTACAAAGAGCTTCAGCCACCATTGCATTTCCAATTACTGTTTTCTTCAAAATTTTTGGAAACAGTTTTGTTTTTCCACTTTAACCAGTCAAGAAGGTGTATTTTTTTCTCTTTTGACAAAGTTAGGGTAACAGTTTCGCCCTGTTTCCAATCTTTTTACTAAACTAGGTAAAACACGCCCTGAACCTGTCTCTGTACTGCACACACAGAGAAAATCAATAATCTGACTTGCAGTTGGACAGAAAATCCAAGTATAATATTTTGAGGTCTTCCTTTAGACTTTAAAATCAGAATGTTTTTGGGGAATCATATGATGGATCCTCAAATACTTCCTTGGTGACAGTACTTTAGACTTATTATGAAGGTCAAAAAGAAAAAATTGCAAATTAAAATATAGCCTAGAGTGAATCAAAGGGCATTTTAGAGAAAGACTATATTACACACAGATGCAATTTTTCTCTATCAAACCCATACACACACACACACACACACACACACACACACACACACACACACACACACACACACACACACACACACACACACACACTTTATAAGGATATAACACCCTGCCCCTCACTTCTGCAGATTTGTCACAGCCTTGTCAAATGATGAAGGACAAGTCTTGGAAATCTTTAACCGAGATGATGTTGGCCAAATGAATTAATAATTTATGTTTGATGAGTCTTTTTTAATATTTCAGGCATAATTAATAAGCAGAGGCATTGCTTCCCCTCAACAGAGGAAATCGCACTCAACGTCAACAGCAGATAAATGAGACGGTCCTGCCCCAGCCCGCTGTCTCACACACACAAATGCATGCAGATTTCTAAACACAGACACGTGTACTGGTGGATGGATGGGACAGGAGACCTAAGGTGTAGCCTGGCTTACAGGAGTCAAGGAGCGAGGAATGAGCATACACAGTCACACACCCCACACACACACACACACACACACACACACACATACAAACACGTCGCTGATGTGCGGCATTACTGATGTGGAATAAAAAAAGATGGGGTGGAAGAGTTTACATCTGTGTCCCAATTCCAATCCAACTCATAGCTCATAGAAAATTTATTCACAAATGGGAGAGAACAACTCTCATTCCCAATACACAGCAGCACTGGATCATCTTGGGCTGACATGCGCACATGCAGCGTCTCAGGGGGAGACACTAGACAAAATACAACACATTGAGTGTATCGGTGTGTGTGGTGGCTAGATATTAGCAGCGCTTAGTGATGAAGAATGGTCCAGGAGTATATGCCGTTTGCTCTAAATAAACTATAATCAGAAATACCAGCCTTTTCAGCTAATCCATTCTCCTCTGCCTTGCAGCAGGGAGGTGCTGCTGTTTGGAGGGATAGAGGGAGGGAGGGGGAACTGGGATAAGGGGGCAGGCTAGTTGAGCATCTGACTGGCTTGATTCAACCTCCTCGCCAGCCACAGGAATGTATAGGTGGCAACAAGTCCTCAAGCCTAAACAACTTCTCACTACTGCCTGATACAACCCACAGGAGCATTTCCTCAATTAGCGCCCCTATGGTGGCAGGAGTTATGCCACAGATAAACTGCGATCAAAATCACTGTTGAAAAATAAATGATGTTTTACGATGTGACAGTGTTATGGTAGAGGTCTGGTTAGGTTTTGGAACAAAATCAACCTGGTTAAATCTACGGAGAGATCATTGTTTGGCTTACAATAAGTACTTTGTTAAGGTATTTTTGAGGAAATTCCTAATCAGGGTTACAATTATAAATATGTGGTTAAGGTTATGGAACAACCATGGTCATGGTTTAAAGAAACAACGTTGATTGTTTGTTTGAAACAGGAAATAATCATCGGTCTCCATGTTAAATATATTGTCAACCTATCCATCTACTCTGACCTTCTCCCTATGTGGACGTTGTTGCTAAATAAGGCCTCACATCCCCCTTTACTCGTCATAAATACTACACCCACTAGAGGGCTTTGTTACTTGTGCATAAACACGTCACATCTCACACTACTGCTAGATGTTATTTAACACCAAAACTTAACTATGGGTCATAGTAAGATGGTTGCACCAATGACCGTGGAGAAGGTTTTTATGGGAGGGCAGTCTCACAGACGGACAGCGATGGAAAGCAGCAAACAACATGATACAGCACTGATAGAGCTGAGCAAGAGATCATTCAGAAGGACCCCCCATTCTCTTTCCAGCCCATGTGGTGATTTGCTCATTCACACAACTCCTCCTCCTCAACCACCACCACCATGATTGCATCAGCTGCCAGACAATGAAACAGGATAGCAGTTGGTGATTGCAATGAGAGTTGTTGAAAATTAGGGGGTTCAGGTACTATCACTGAACCAAAATGGCATATCAGTTATTTTGATTAATGAAGCTTTGAAATTGCAAACTAGTGTCTCCTGATTTGTGCAATTACTTTGTTACTTGACTCAACTTTTACCCAGGATGAACAAGTAAGATGTAAGAGGTGATATGTTTAATTATGTGCTATAATTAAAGGTGTACTCAGGTGCTTTATTATGTCACTTCCATAAAGTTGGGGGGACTCACAAGAAAAAAAAAATTAAAAAGGGAATTGTCAAACTTGAAACTCCACACCTTCAGTTTGAAACACAGGCTTTTTGTTTTACACATTTTTAGTCTTCAAACCCAAACAGAGATTTTTCAAGTGTTCTTACTTGGGTCTTCTCAGACTTGATAAAGGCACAGGATGAATCATATAGCTGTTTTCACAGGCTGAGTAGTACTCCTCCTGACTAGTGGCCATAACTGGCCATAATGTGTAAAATCTCCATACATGCTGCTACTTAAATTTTTCCACTCCACAAGTTTTAAGAGGGAAATATTGTACCTTTACTCCTCTGCACTGAAGTGATGGCTGGAATTACTAATTAACATGGAGATAATATTGTTGCATAAAAAATATTAGATAATTGTATAATACATTGTTATAGATTAAATTACAGCCCAGCTACACTTGGATATCATTTAAATACTGCTTATAAGTCCATGCATGTAAAATGTGACACTGTTTTTAAGAAGAGCTTTTAATTTTGATACAGTGTACAATTTGCTGTTAAAACTTTATCTGGGTAAAATTTTAAGATTTTGATTGTAGTTATTTTACTTGAAGTTAAGTCTTACTACACTGTGGTATTGCTTATTTTACTTAAGACAAAGAATCTGAGTCCCTCCACCACTGAAGAAGGAAATAACTAACTACACTTATTTCAGATATTATAGACATAGCAGAAACTCTGTTTGCACTAGCTCCCACACAGTGAGGGCACTGTAAAATAGCATTAGTATCCTATTGACTTTATCCTGTCCAGTTGGCCAAGCTGACTGGTAAGGAATGTTTTTCTTTTCTTAGGATGAAATGGAATAGGGAAACTTTTTTTTCACCAATGATATTTTTGTGACATACATTCTGCTATCAGGCCTGTCCATCAGCATGTAAGCCCAACTGGATACACCAATTTGACAGCATACAGTACAGCCAAAAAAGTAATGGCTACTGTACGTTGATCTATCACAAAGCTGTTTCACAATGGAAAGTTGAAACTGACAATCTGGGGATTTTCAGTGAGTAGTAGGCAAAAAGTAAATATTAACTGACTTTATTTGTGCATTTTGATTTTCCAATTTTCTAACCAATCAATTGAGCCTGGACTCTCACCAATAGTTCTTTACAACTTTTATGGTAAATAACATTTACACAAAAGGCACAATCTAAAGTAGCAAATGTACGCATCTACAGCAGTATATTTTGGGTGTATTTGCATGCGAATCAGAAAAATAACAAGAAATACAAAATCAAAAAGACATCTACTACTACTGCTACTACTATTACTTTTAAGAAATCTTGTAGTAAGACCAAAGGACCTGTCTCTGCTGAATTACCACAATGCCACCATGCTTTATGGAAAAGTAACAAGATTTGCTGTGTAGATAGTAGTTATTGTAAACATGATGATTTTGTATTGGACAGACACTAACACTCACCAAATCACAGCCAATGTAAGACGCAGCAGTATAGAGAGCTGACAATCTCTACATTAGTGGCCTCATTTGTTCACACTAATTATACTAATGTGTGAAAATTAATGTGGTAATGACTTATTGATGCTAAAATGCTAGCACCTTTAGTTGTGAGGATCAAATTAACAGCCAACATTTCCACAAAATCACATTTCTTGTTCACATGGACTCCAACTCCAACTGACCTTTTTATTGACCAGAAACAATGAGGAGGAAGTGCATCAAAACACACACACACACACACTCACACACAAACGCACACACACACACATGCACATACACGGAACAACTTATGTTACATGTTTTCCACTGGCCGATGACAACCTCAGCAGAACCATCTGGTACAGTTAATCAAACTTTCTCACATGATTTTTGTCTGACTTTTGAAGTTGACGAAAGCTGCCCAAAACTAACATGTCAGTTGACCACAGTGAATTCTAGGATGCTGAGGCCAGTGATTGATATGACAATGGACACAACTCTACTCACAAATAAAAGGACATGATTCCTGTATCACATGATTTCTGATGATGTTTATCTGAACTGACAAAGGATGTGAAAGAATTAATTTTTCAAATACAAAATGTATCTGGTAAACTGTAGCCTAAGGCACTACAGCCCTATTTATGTACTTGATTATAATTTGTATGTGTGTATGTGTGTGAGTTTGTGCTACAGAGGCTAGAAAAAATAAATAAATAAATAAATAAGTTTAATGCACGGCAAGGGAAGAGCAGTCAAGAAAGGGAAAATCTAATTCCCTCTGCCCTCCATGTCTGACTGTCTCTTTCAGGTCAGTGTCTTCTTGGAAAGAGAGGAAATAAGGTTAGAGCTGAACAAGGTGACAAGAAGAAGAGGGGGATAAACAGAAAATAGGGTTTCAAGAACAGTAAATGAAAAAAAAATGTAAATTTCTTTCCATACAGGAGATGTATAAGCAAAAAATTGCTTATAAAAAGAAAAAAACTCAGCTATAGCTATGGAAAATAGCTATAGCTATGAAAGTTAAAAGTTGGTGGTGAGCAAAACAGAGCTAAACGGAGAGCAGTATGGGTTTTACATTCCACAGGTGGCCAAGATACAACAATGTTGTGTCTGATGGATGTCTAAATAGACAATCTAAAGTGATAATATGACTTTAAGATATTACTAATATGACTTTAGATTATTTAATTTCAGTTTTATGGGAGGGATATGCTGTTTCTTTTAATCTTAATGGTTTATGGCATAAAACAAGGAGATCAAGTCATTACAGACAGGAGAACAGAGGAAGGAAAGGACAAAGTCATATTCTACTACACTGGAGAGATAATAACCTTTGACCCTTCGTGAGAAAGAGAAAAGTTTTGTTATTTGTATTTTGTTTTTGCTTTTATTTTTATTCGTATTTGTCTTTTGTTTGAATCAAAATCCGAATAACTTTAATGATCCCCACAGGGAAACTATTATAAAATCGTAATGATAATAAAAAATGTGTAGAATGTATAAATGCAAATGTGCAAAAAGTAAAAAGTAATGTGCAATGTAGAATCAATAAATTAACTGTAATGTGCAAAGGTAAACTGAATGAAAAGTGTAATGTGGGTCAACAATAAATTGACAGTAGTTTAACGGCAGAGCACAGATTGTGTAGAAAGGGGAGAAACTGAGTCTCTGGCTTCTCTGTCTCTCCTCTGGCTAACCAGAGCACTGTGTAGAGGGTGGAGAGGCGTTTTGACAATATTCTCCTCTCTGCACTACATGCAGAGGGTCCAGCTCCAACTCCAGGACTGAGCCAGCCTTCTGAAACAGATTGTGGAGTCTACTGGTTTCAGCCACCCTTAGGCTACTGCCCGAGCAGATCACAGCATAGAAAATGGAGCTGACCACCACAGACTCATAAAACATTTGCAGCATGGTGCAGCACAACTGTAGAGTCATTGCAAAACTTCTGCAGGTGGCAGGTCTCTGTCTTGTACCTGAAGGCCGAGGTGTACAGGTTATAGAGAAAAGGGGACAGGACAGTCCCCTGTGGAGCTCTAGTACTGCTCACCACTGTGTCTGACACACAGTTCTGAAGGCGCACATACTGACGACTCCCAGTAAGGTAGTCCATGATCCAGGACTCCAGAGGAGCATCAACCTGCATGGCCGTCATCTTCCTCCCCAGCAGGGCAGGCTGAATGGTGTCAAAGGTGCTGGAGAAGTCAAAGAACATGATTCTGGCCACGCCCCCTGGACTGTCCAGGTAGGTGTAGGTATGGAGGAGCAGGTATATGATGGCATCATCTACCTGAAGATGGACCAGGTTGTATTCTGATCTTCCAAGTGGGGGGAGGGCTATGACATTAGGCCTCTTTAATATTAGCATACAGCAGGTCAAGGGTCTTGTCTCCTCTAGTAGTACAGTCCACAAACTGAGTGAAAGTGGGAAGAGTCTTGTCCAGTTTCATGTGATTGAAGCCCCTGGAGATCCTGAAGAAAGCACTGAGGTGCAGAGTCTGAAGTCCCGCAGTAACAGAGTTGAGGAAATCACATCTGTTGTTAATGAAAGTAGCAAACCCGCAGCCTCATTTTTTTCCGCTCTTAGATTTATTCGTGTCTGCCCAAACCATATGAAAGCCGTCGAAGATTGTGATGGGATCCAGAGTATTTTTCTGTAGCCAAGTCTCTGTTAAAAACATAACACTACACTCACGGATGTCCCTCACTAGGGCTGGTTGCTCGTCCATCTTTTTGTCCAGTGATCTTACGTTGCCCATGATGATAGAAGGGAGATACGCTCTTCTCCATCAGTCTCTGTGTTCTGGTACCCAGCTCTCTTCCCTCATCTCTTCATTCCTCCTTCGCATCCTCTGTGTATCATCTGTGATTTCTGCAGGGACGTCCATTGTTCTGGACATCATGCCAGCTGGCTTCAGCCCGATAAACGGCTCCCTGGTTTAAACAATTCAACTGTGGAGATTGCTTTTCCATTACGGACTTCAAATTGTCTACACTTGCATAAGGGATTCACAGGAAACCTTGCATGCACATAGTGGACATGATGCTGAAGACAAGAGACAGTGTATAGCATTTGGAAGAGTACTTGTTGTTGACTGTCTTCTTTAAGTGTTCTTTTTTATAAAATCATAACATGACACCATGAATGCTGTTAGCCCATGGTTCATTTGCCTGTGCTGTAAACAGAGCAAAGGGAACACTTGGATCTGTATCAAAAAGGCTGTTGCTGTCACCAGTAACAGTAACCAGTAACAGTTGGCACCAAATCCACCAGTACTGAAATCACATAAATTTCAACTAATTGTAATTATGTAGCTTATATTCTTTGGATTTTTGTCATCCTTGATGCAATAAAGATATATATTTTTTTAAATGAGAATCTCTCTCTCTCTTTTTCTCCCTCTCTCTCTCTCTCTCTGTCACTCTCCCTCTCTGACGGTTGTGTGGCTGAGCAATGATGTCAACAGCAAAGATCTCATTGCCAGAAGCCCAGCTGTTCAATGTGACCTACATGCTTTATCTCCACAAGATGCCTTTTGCTAACCTCTCAGTACACAGCATACTTATTAAACTACACACACACACAACACACACAAGCAATAGAAAGACAGTTATAGAAAAAGGGCATGCAGCAGATATATTTATCTAAACATCTCTACAAACCACATGTTCCATTTACATTATGTTCCACTTAATTATTGTAAATACCTACTAAAGTCACTGAAAATAGTTATTTATTGAGGAGGAGAATACAATGATTACATATAATACCTTAGTTAAGCACCATACTTCAAGCCTGCTATTTAAACTGCCTTTATGTCAAAACCCTTGATTTCTCACTTTAGGGGCATATAAACCAAGAGTGTACTACAGTATTAGTAACTTTAATTGAATTAATTTCATTTGATTTACAAAACAAGCACAAAATACCATTAGTACACTATCTTGTCAAATTGAGTAAAATTGAAGGTAATCAGCCAGGGGTCCTTTAGTGGGTAAGTGTGATGAGTCTTTCCACATTAGTGATATTTAGTTCAACGAAAAAGAGTAAAAAAAACGGTTCCAGGTATTAACATGTTCATGTACTTATTCATGTCCATAGTACAAACAAAATGGTGGTCGAGAGAGTATGACCTGCTGCTGTGATACTACTTTCCAACTGTACAAACTGCACTAGAAGTGACATCATTTTCTGGAGTGGTTTTACCTTTTTAGTTATGTAAATTGTGAACAATGAATGTTGCTGCCATATTCTTTGTTTTCACACCACTTTACTACATGCCTTTTTTCATTATCACCCAGCCATAAGAAAGACTATGACGTTGTAAATGTTGAATGACATTTGTTCAGTATGCTACATAGCAACTCCACAAATATTAGATATAAACAAGTCTTCCAAACATACCATTTGTTATTTCCCACCAAAATCATCCATATGAATATGACATTGTTTGCCAGTTCCTTCCAAAATTGTAACAAAGGTGATTAATTTGACAATTTTGTGATCTGCCACCACTACACAGCAACAGGAGGAAAGAATTGTCATCACTGGTTAAAAGAAATACTTGGCTAAGGTTAGGGAAGGATTATGAACATGGTTAAAATACACCAGCATTGACTATCAGTGGGAAATGGGAAATGGTCTCCCACATTACAAATCATATGCTTTGTTGAACTCATACACTATGTTGCCCTCACCTGAGCAACCCAGTAGGTTGCTCATTTGAGGGTCCCCAATGGCTGCAGGGCCCTAAACAGTTGCTCAGTTTGGTTAAACTTTAGGCCGACAATTAGGTCGGAAATTTAGAAGAGACTGTGATGACATATGGCAAAAATGGAAATTCATCTTTGTTTGCCAGGTGACTGTCCTATTACACCATAGCAGCAAACTCTTTGATTATCAGCACTTTTCTGGGAACATTTTAAAGAAAGAAGTATTGGTCTTTGAGGAAAATAAAACTGGAACATAATCTTTGATATATGAAGGGGATCGATCATTTAAAGATTTACAAAACAGGGCAAGAACATCAATTCAAGAAGAAAATCAGTTCTACAAGATACAGGTTGCCAATGGATTGCAGTAAGCAGTGGACTAAGAGTTCAAAACCTTGTCAGAAAATCCTTAATTAGCTTAAGAGAATCTAAAATACCAGTAATTATGGCAATTAAGTTAAGTTCTCAGAAAACTTTTGACTGTAGCTTTTACAGTGAAAAAAATCTATTTCTGTGCCAAAATTAAAATGTAGTTCAGTCAGAAGTCAGTCAGAATTAAACACATCACAATCAGTTAAAAGATCCTCACTTGTCATCAATATATCTTCACCCCTTTCATTCTTATTTTCACATTGTCTCATTGGTTTTCACCCCGTCAGCCTCCCTTCCCCATGTTCTCACCTAATGTTTCACTGTGGCATGCTGCCAGTGAATTTATTTGCACACATGGAGGAAACAAAGAAGATACAAATGGCTGGACCAAGAGAGTGAAGAAGAAAATTTGAATGAAGAGAATTTATATCTTGAAGGTAGTAGTTTCTACCATTGTCTACCGTCAACCAAAGACAATGTCAATTCACGTTAATTAGTCTTAATAAACTTGTAACTGGTATTTGGACAGTGGCAGAACCTCTTCTCAAAATTGGAAGTGAAAATTAAGTGAAATCCAAAAATGTTTGATGAACAGCAGCAACTGAGGGCTTCACAGAAACTGACATTGACAGAGATCAGAGAAAGTTGGAGTCACCAGCAGGGTTTGAACCTTATCATCTCTGAATAGCTCTCCAAAATACTTTGACATGGAAGTATACAGTATTTTGCGTTAGCAAAATGCGTTTTCAGGGCAATGTAATCCTGTCTTGATTCTGTTTTTCTTAAATATTTAAGATGGAATATATATTTTTCAAATCTGTTTTTTTTATATCACAAAACATAAAACACATAAAATCTGTAGTTTTTGGTATAAGTTGAGTACTCATATCTAAAAGAAATTCTTTACACAATTCCAGTGCCGATATTAGTATGAGATGGTACATGTAACCAGATTGCTGATTTCAGTTCAAGTCTTTCTTAACTTGAGCTGCTGTTTGTAATCATCTTACCCTGTAACTTCAAAGCAATTTATCAGATACTCTAGGACAGCACTGCTGTTGCATGGAGATGAAAATTCCTCGTCTATATCAAACATTTGTCACCATATTGTAATGCATTTGATGACATAATGACAACAAAGCATGATGCTATGCTAAAAGCCTCAGTATCATTATATAGTGTTCCCGTCAGATCATATAATTTTTCAAAACAAAGAATCCGACAATCATGCCAACTTTTAAATGATGTTTGTCTGCTGTTTCCAAGGTCAAGAATAAATTTCGAAAATGATGATCATGTCATAGGATCAAAAGCTGCAGAACAGCTTCTAAATTGTTTAACCAAATCACATGCTGTGCTTCTCTTTCAGAACGTGTGTTTTTGGTTTTTCATGGTGTCATATTACTATTACAGATCATGTAATAGTATGATCATGTAAAGTTATCCAAGTGCAAACAGTTAAATTTGTTTTTCTTTCTTTCAGTCACTCATCTTAACACAGCATCCATTCAAGTCAGCTGTGCCCTTCTCTCTTCATACCTATGTATTATTTATTTTTCTCATTCCACGCATTTTAACATGCAACCTTGTCTTTATCTCCATTCATAGATGCTCTTTTTTGAGACCTTTGTCATATTTATCTGTTAATCTTCATTTTTGTATTTCCCATCGCTCTCCAGCTCCTTCAAAGTCAAAACACATTTCTTCTCTTAATTTCCATCCGTATCACTGGTGTTCCCGTCACCACTGAATTATGTCTCTAATCAAGGAAAACAACATGCTTCAAAATACTTTACCCTGGCTGAAAAGTCAGTCGGCTGTTCTTTTGCAGATAATGTTCTGGAGCTGCCTGGAGGCACAAAGCGATCCAACACACTGAAGAGTATATTATGGGACATTACTATCAAAACTGATGTCCCAGAGGCGAGGAAGAAGAAGTGAGATTACAGAAAAGCTTAACTTTCAATAAATTCTGGATATTCATCTCACGAAAAAACCTTAAAAGTCTTTATTGTAACAGCTAATGATCTTCCATGTAGGCACCACTAGCTTTGTACAAAATTTTATCTTCTAGTTTATCTATTTTATCATCTCCTTTTGTATATTGATTCCCCAGTTCCCCAAACTCCAAAAGCAAAATAACATTTCCCCTCTGTGCCTCTGAATTGCCAAGGCTCCAGCAATAACTCTCCCATTTATCTCTCGCATAGCAGGGATGAGCAATACAACAAAATATAATTTTAATCTGATAGTACAAGGGTCAGATTCGCCTACACATTTACATTTACATTCTTTCCTTAGGCAGATGCTTTTATCCAAAGCTACGTACAAATGACGTACAATCCATTTCACATTCCACATCCACCTGTGGAAGTGCCACAAGGCTTGTAGGTGCATGAATTAACATACAGTATAAGTGCCTGGCAAATGATGTTTTTTTTTTTTTTGAGAAAGAGCTAGAGAAGGATTGAGAGATAGACAGCTAAAGAGAGAGTATTTTAGGTAAGTACTCTTGGAAGAGGTAGGTCTTCAAATTTTTGAGGACAGAAAGAGATTTTGCTGACAAAACTGATCTCAGCAAATCACTCCACCACCAGGGGCCACACAGAAGAAGAGCCTGGATTAACATTTCCTGCCTTGCAGTTATGATAGGACTACTCATCATCCATTTGCAAATTTTTGTGAACCAGAAGGCTCATAAATCTGAATGAGGGAGTTCAGGTAGGTGGGTGCTACTGGACACTGTAAGTGACCATTAGTGAGTTGAACTTAATGCAAGCAGTAACAGGGAGCCAGTGGAGGGTAACAAAAAGTGGAGTGACATTAGTTGTTTTTGTTTAATTGATGGTCCAAAGTGCTGTCGTGTTTTGGACCATTTGCAGATGTTTTATTGTGCATGCTGAGAGCCCTGCCAGAAGGGCATCACAGTTATCAAGGTGAGAAATGACCATTGCCTGAACAGTTGAGCAGCACACTCAGTCATATAAGAGCACCAGATCTTTCTGATGTTATATAATGTGATGTGAGATGATGAAGTAACCGATGCAACATGCTCATTGAAATTAAGTTGATCATCAATCATGATGCCCATCAGATTTCTAGCTAAATCTGGCTGAGCTGGATTTATCAGGACTTCAGTCTTAGAGATATGGTTGGAAATTGATACTCCATCATCCGTTTTGAGATTGCAATCTGAGATGTGCGCTGAATCAGTCAGCTCATCTGTCAGGAGGAACATATAGAGCTGTGTTTCATCAGTATAGCAGTGGTAAGAAAAACTATGTGAGCGGCTAATTGGACTGACGTTGTGATACTTTTTATTATTAAAAGCTGCTACTCTACTATCATGCCATGGAGATGCACTTTAAGGACTTCTCAGCCCTCCATGAAAAGTACTTAAAGTGTTTAAAAAGAATGAAAATTTAAACATGTAGAAATCCATGATAACTGATCATGATACATTTATCTAATAAATGGACCTTAAGAAAAGATTTTTTTTTGTATCAATCCTATTGATGCTAGCGTTGATAGTCAAAACAAGGCTTACTACTGGGAGTATCGAAACTTTAGATATTAGATACATCGAATACTTAAATGGACATGAAATTATCAGCACAAACAATGGGACAGTTTACTTCTCTGCGGAATTTGCTGGAGGCACAGTCTTTTTACTTTTTTCTGCACAGAGAGCATATTTCCACAGAAGAATTGATGAGAATAAATGGAAGGATAAAACAATTTTAACATAATACTGTAAATCATCATGGAGATCACAGTTTTTCTGTGTTATGGAGACCTGAGATCATCATAAAAAGAAAACTTTCACAAATTTTTTTCTATTCTACACTTCTTATTGTTAATTGATGATGAAGTGAAGAGGATGAAGGAGACTCTGCTGACACCGTTTTGCTTGCATATAAAGGTTTATTACAAAGAAGTACAGTGACAAATCAAGCATCTGCAAATCTGCTTGTGGGGGGGTGTGAAGCCAATGAACCACTCTGAAAATCAGCCTTGACCACCAAGTCTTATATAAAGCAGACGTTTTCCTGAAAAAAGTCACTAACCTATGGCTTTACCTCCACATTATTTCCTCCTATTCAAACTGCAAGGCACCCTCTGAGGACCTTTGAACTAGGGCCTTTGTGAAAACACATGACTTCAGCTCTAAGTGCATAACCATACACCTCACACTGCTTAGAGATATTCTGCCTTCACTTGTACCCTAATAAGAAAATAGAATCACAATTATGCTAACAACCAGACATACCACCATCTACTTTATATAGTATGCTGATTTGTCTGCAAATTTACATGGAAGTTTACTATTTCAGAATTCCTTAGCCTTGGTTTCAGGGCCCAAAGTGATATTGGTGATACAGAAAGTAGAACTGTTACACTGGTTTGAAATATGTCTGTTTCTACAGAACCAATATGTAGCTGCTCTGGCAGTTTTGAAACAACAAAAATACATGTAGCACTATGTAGCTATGTAACTATGGAGCAATCTAAATTCACATGACAAACTAAAAACCAAGTATAGTGATACAGCTGAATCTCTTCGACTGCTTCTGATTACATACCATGTGTGATCAAAATATAATACAGTAGAATTATTCTACAGAGGTCTGACAAGAGACTAAGACCCAGATGCTTCCAAAATTCAGCCAAAGTGTGCCAAAAAGCTTTGTGACTCTTGGCAGGAACTGCAAACTACCTTTGACAATGACTTGTTGTCTAAATGGCGGTTGTTGCAACATTTTTGAAATGCTCCTGCCAACAGCTGAATGACAGACCTATTTTTAGGTGCTTCTTGACTGCAGAGCCAGCTTACCTGATATATACACTTGATTGATATTATACTCCTGAGTCCTCAATAGATGCCAAGGCTACTCAAGGACTACTTGAGAGGTGTGGAAATATTATGATGGCTGTGAGGACATCAAATCAATGTGTTTTTCCCACAGAGTGAGTCGGTTTGATCCTACTTTAGACACATAGCCACTGACGCAATCATGGAGAGTACTCCTATAATGCATCACCCCTCACACCTCGCACAGATAGCTCAACTGGTTGCTGCCCTTCATTTAATCATCATAGACACACACAAACACAGGACTGTGTGCACACATACATAGCCATAGGCATTTATGTGATGACAGCAGTGCAAAAGTGACAAAGTTGATTGAGAGGAGATTTCTTTGTCCTCTGTGTCCTCTGAATGTGTTCATCATCAGATCCTAGCAGAACTGGTATTTTGCACTTCATAGCTGGTTTAATCACTGTATTACTGACTGATTGGCCGATTGGTTGATTGGCTATCAAGACAAAGGCAATGACTATAATTGACATATACTGTAAAATACACAGTCAAAAGTATGTGGCGACCGAAACATTACACTCATAGGTGATAGTTAAACATTTCATTCCAAAAGCAGGGGCATTATTCTCCTGCTATAACAGCGTCCACGGTTCTGGTTTCAGGCTTTCCCCCAGGTTTTGTAAGCTGGTTGCAGGGATTTGCTCCCAATCAACCACAGAAGCATCAGTGAGGTCTAACACTGCTACTGAGTGATAAGGCCTGGCTTACAGTTGGAGTGCTGGTCCATTATGTTTATGCCTCTCTGGTTTAGCCATGAGATGTCATGTCAATTTGGACATGAACAGTTTAAGCACCCACTGACCCTCCATATCCCCCTGAAACCCATGGTTAAAACTGTTATATGTAAATTTCAGAAATGATTCAGAACAGCAACTGATTCAGGTTATCCGGTTTGTTAGTTTTTTGTACGAGAGAACGCAAGTGTGAGTCTGAATTTTGAGTAAGGACCAAGGGAAAGCAAAACTCAGGTTGGGGCTCTGTGTAGGTTAGTCAGTTCTTTAACACCAAACTGGGAAAAACCTTTCTTTATGGACCTCCATGGATCTTTAGTCCTTCTTGGGGGCATTGTCATGTTGAAAAAGGAAAGAGACTTCCCCACACTCTTGCCTAAAGTATCATTGCATGCTGTAGGATTAAGATTTTCCCTGATTGAAAGTAAAGGGTCGAACCCAAACCATCAAAAACACGCCAAAATATCTTTGGCCATATAGTATATGTTTATCTAACTTGGTGTCAGATAAACTGGTGCTATCGACTTGACACCCAATTCTTTATCAGATTCTTTATCAGAGTTTGAGTCATGTTGACCATGTGATTGTAATTGCTTGGACAGATCTTGTATGGTGGTTAAATAAATGTGTATTTGAAACGTTTTTGTTTTTTTGTTTTTTTTGTTTTTAACCTATTCCCCTTTTAAATAACAGTATAAAGGCACACAGGTTTACTGGTCACAGGGTAATCACTGAGAGTTCAGTTTGTGTAGTTCCATGCAATTTGGCTAAATAAAAGAAATACAAAAAAGAAAAAAAAAAAGTGTGATTATCAAATGCAGTTTAGTTCCAGTTTACTTTTTGTCTTCTCTCAGTAATCTTGATCACCAACACATACACACTTTGTGTTTCACTCTATCTTTCCATCAGTCTTTGAGGCATCTGTTAAATGACTTTTAAATGTGAATATCATTGAGTTAATTTCCTTCCCTGATAGAGCTGCCTAGTCATCAAACCAGGTGGCGTCTGACCCGTGTTCAACCCAGATTAGGAAGAGGGATAGATGAAAAGCCATTCCAAAAGACTGGATAAACCACTGACATACATTTCACTTGTGTTACTGTGTTGGTCTGAATGTGGTATTAGTTAAATGCGCAAAAAATGTTTTTGTTCTGAAATGGAGGTTCATATAATTGATAAGCTGTTGACGATTGTCCTACTTTAAAGCAGTGACCACCAGAAGGCCAGCAGTAACTCTTACAGTCAACCCACATGGGCTTAAAGTAATGTACCACAGGGGGCTTGTGTCATTACACCCATATGATGTCTGCATGTTTCAAAATCATCACCTCAGTGTTCTTACATTGCTGGCTGGGCCCCTGGTCCCATATAAATTTCTCACTGTATACACACTTAGCATTTACTGATTGTAGCTTTCAATTGGTTCAAGTGGATAGAGTTAATTTTGGAAAACTCTCCTCTGCCCCACATAAATATAGAGTAAATACTGTGAATATTGGAAATACTGACACCTATTTATTGAATCTACATACAATGTTGATGAAGCTACAGTATATTTCACAGTATTCATTTAATGGATTTATTTATTTAATTTATCACAGAGCATTACGTTTCAGAAATATAAAGAAACAGATCAAATTAGGATTTATGATGCATCAAATCAAGAATCTGCAGATTCATTAATGTTTGTGCAATTGCTGTTTCTACATACCTGTATGCATTACATTAATTTGTATATTACTGATATTATGAACCTCACAACTTGGAATGTATAGTTTAATTAATAACAATAATTTAAAAAAAATTCTAATGAAATACGTGTTTCATAGTTTTTTACAGCATCTTTGTGGTTTAATTACACTTTATACTTAACACTTTAACCAACTTTATACGGTAACAGTAAATCGATATGCTTTCATTTTAGCATCAATAAAAAAACAATTTAAAAAAGGAATGAAATATGTTGGAATATATTACATGATTCACTTCTTTGTATTTTGGATTAGCTGTGACTGCACATATACATTAAATAGATTACAGTGTTTATAGGTAGATCATGATATGTCAAAAGTGCAGCTCAGTGAACATGAAGTAGATTTTGAGGAGATTACTTAATTTCCTGAGATGCTGTATAGATCTCTGAATGGATGTTGGTGTTTTCTGTTGGCCCCGTACATAGTGGAGACACAGGTCAGAGGTCATGCTTAGCTACAGAACAGAGCCCCAGAACTGATATTGATTTAGTTGCACTTCAGCAGAATGAGCTGAGTCATCCAGTTGTTGGATAGAAATATATTTTCCTCCCTAAACTAGGTATAGCTGTAGAAAATGGTTGCAAAGTTTACTGTGTCGACAGTAAGAACCATCTCTAAGAAAAGCATTTCTCTTTCACTGAAGTGTCAAATGGTAGCAGCACCAATCAGCAGGAAAATTTCAAAACTGACATGAAAAGGTTAGGGCAAAACGTGGAAACTTTTGAGAGAAGTGACAACTTGCTGCCAAATCTCATAGATAAAACAACGATTCACATCATCACTGGAGGGATGAACCGTGACCCCCTTGTTTAAAAACGTTCTCGTTGTCTTCTTAATCCACAGTCCATTTAGAAAGATCTGGCTTACTGCAGCAAAGCAACGCTTTTGTTGTTGTCATTCTCATTCTCTTTTAGAGGCATCTGCAGCACTCTGCAGTCTTTCCACTCTTTGTCAGTAAGTGTCAAAAGAGACAGTGGCAAGAACAGTACAGTGGTTTGTTTTCTATATAGGAGGGATGTTAAAGACACAGTCCAACATTTTGGGAAATTCTCTTCTGGACCCTCCCATCCATAGTCAGATGAGAACATAACCATCCGCTAGGACTTGTCTTATTTATATGTGGTAGCTTGTTTCTTTTACATAACAAAATGAAATAGAAATGTAAACATGAAACATTATAGTTTTGGTAGGTTTTAGCAGTTAGCACTGGAGCTATTTTTGACCAAAGATCGCTGATTATATTCCTGTTCTCATAGTGGAGATGCCAGGTTTGAACTCTGTCCTGACTTAGAAAAAAAAGTGCTATCTTTTTTTTTTGTTTGGATTGGTGACTAGCTTGCTAGCTAAAGCTAAAATTAAACTTTGTGTATCTGCATAAGCACGTGGGTCTGCAGGATGTAAACGCCATCATCTGCCCATGTCTGTGAGACATTGCTATCTCTATTTTTTTTTGGATTGGTGACTAGCTTGCTAGCTAAAGCTAAAATTAAACTTTGTGTATCTGCATAAGCACGTGGGTCTGCAGGATGTAAACGCCATCATTTGCCCATGTCTGTGAGGGTTCCTAGCCCATTGGTTCCTACTGAAGACATAAATCTTTAAAAACACGTCACAATACAGTATATTGTTTAACTTTTAAAAAAAGCCAAGTAAAACCCTAAAATATTTGGGCAGTGTAGATTTCGGCAAACATCACTCAAACAGAAATACAGTAAACAGAAGTACGGTAAATGTGCATTAATCTGCAGTTTACAGCATCAAATTAATCCACATTTTGTCTTGAGAGTATTCAAAATGTATCTAAATGTTTTTATTACGTAAAAATTCTTTCACAAAGAAGACAAGTCTCACAAATACTGTATATTAGACTGTGACATGTGCTTCAGAACATGTTAGTATTGAACAAACTTTGCTTTTACAGTTTGTGAATTTAATGCTCTAGGCATTTAAATTTTCAGATGTAAAAAAAAAAAGACAACACCACTTACTGTCAGACTAATAAAATTGCTTTCCCTCATGAGTAAAATGACTGTACAACATATCATCAGCTTCCATCTTCATTTACCCACTTCAAGGCTGCAGCATAAAGGCCTCGGAGCTTTCTGATGGTGTCTGGTGTTGAATAATAAAACAGTTTGACAAGGAGCACACAAATTAGTTTTGCCTCTCCCGTCGATAGCAAGCCTTGACATTGTGCAGGTCTGAAAATTAATTTCCAATAAAGTGTGTGAGTATGCATTTGTGTGTTTGTGTGCACACACAAAAGACGGGGGCAGGGAATTTTTAATGCCGACATGTGGGTCATATTGTGAATGAAAAAAATGAAAAAAAGTTATTCAAAACAGGCCCTCTAAAAGACTATTTTTATCAGCCAGGGAGTGAAATTCAATCAGTTTGAACTCAGAGTGATAGTAGTCATTCCACTGCAAAAGATGGCCTCTTAAAACTATATGACAAAGCACTTGTAATTATGTGGAATGGGAAAGATATACCATATATGCCAAGGGTTGTATAGTTTATTATATGGTTATCATATGTTTCACAGTATATTGCATGTTTTAAGAAAAGGTTTAGCAAATGGAGCTTCGATAAGGTTAATGTGAACAGTAAAAAGTTTAGAGTGCAGTTAGTATAGATTTATCTGATTACAATGTCACTTGACTGCACCATCACTTCACATCAATAATTAGTGAATGACAGCATAGATAGTGCAGCAATAAACCTTCAATAGAATTATAATTACAACAGAAATAGACAACGAGATATACTAGAAAATGAATTAGTAATTTGTATAGTTAGTATTTGTAAATCATCATGGTAATTTTCTATGTCACATGCTATTGTACAAAATATTCACAGTTTTTATTTATCTATATTGTCATATAATAATTTCATTAAAAAAACTAAAAATATCACAGGTTGCTTCTTGGGATAAGGTATACATACAGTGCATTACAGATTAATTGTGATCCCGCAGTGATAAGGTGAAAGTCTTTTTCTGTCTCTTTGTCTCTGTATAGGGCCGTTCCCAGATAACACTTGATTTGGCAGCATTGTGCCTTTTTTTAATCTGCAATTCTGTTCAGGCAGAGGGCAGAACTGCCATAGCCCGCTGAGGTCCTGATTGGAGTTTTTCAGACCTCTGTAGGACATGATTAGAACAAGCTAATTAGGAACGATGGAAGTTTAGGAAACTTTGGTGAGGAGAAACAGAGGAGAGAGAACAAGAGGAAAAAAGAGGGAGAGAATGTTTGTGTGCGTGTCAGAGAAGATATCACTCAAAATTATCTATTAAGGGGAAGAGTGTGTAACACATTTCACAATCATATATAAAATAGGTTTGTGTAACTACAAAAATGCACTGGATTTGAATTCATTTTGCTCAGCTTTACTTATCTGTTAGACTTGGTAACCTCTCAAATTTAACTACTCTGCACAAGTGCCTGGACGAGATTATTAGCTGTATGTCTCACAATTTTCTTCAATTAAATCACGGTAACACTGAAGTGATGGTTTTCGTCCCAGATTAGGTCTCTACTAACATTTTCCAACACTTCAACTCATTAGCCACTAATACAAAATCTTTTACTTTCACTTTTGACTACTAGAAGAAAGTCAAGACAGTCATTCAGTCCTGCTACTTGCACCTCAGGAATATTGCAAAAATACATCCTCTGTTATCTTTCCAGCAGCTGGAAATGGTTTTCCATGCTTTTGTGTCCACCCACTTAGAATATTCCAATTCCCTTTATTACTCCCTAAGCCAAGACACTGTCACCCCAGTCCTGATGTCCCTACACTGGCTTCCGATTAAATTTAGGATTCAATTCAAGATCCTCCTCCTCATTTATAAGGCTTTGAATAATTTTGCCCCAGTATACATGAATATGTATCAGTGAACTATTAATGCTTTATACCTCTGCTGGGCCTGCCCCTCAAGTCCCCTGAACAAGGCCTGCTAGTTGTACCAAGCTCTAGACTGGAAACACTAGGGGACTGTGCTATGTCTACTGTTTTAATGTTGATTTTATTCTGTTCTTTAAACCTTTTATTCTTTTGTAAAGCACTTTATAACCTAGGTTTTGCAGGTACTATATAAATACAAATGTACTTACTTTACTTACTTACTTACTTAATTTACTCTAGAAACCAAAGAAGATGCCAAAGCACTAATGACAAAGTCAACAAAACTTATCATTCACCTCTGTTCACCACCTAATAATCAAGGCTGGATTACCAACTGGGCAAAGTGGGCAACTGCCCAAGGACCCCAAAAGCCCCATGTTTACACCATATAATTTTTGTCTACATAATTTGATTAATTACAAATTTGTTTAAAATTTGCACCAATGAAGTATGATATCAACTATGACGATATCCCTTATCCGCCATTTTGTGGTTCTGTTCTTGTAGAGGGACTCGATGTCAAAATCTGGTTCAGACCTTAGTATGTACATTTTTCTCATATGTTTTAGTTGAAATATGCTCCTAACATATCTTAGTGTGGAGAGGTGCTGTCAAAGGTTTCTTTGACCCAGATTCATTGAAGAGCCTGGCAGCAGTTCAGGCATATTCCCCTTCTAAAGTTTTTGAGTGAACCTCGGCCTTCTAACCAATCAGAGAAGGCCAAAGTCAGGGGAAGGAGCTCACAGCTGTCAGTCAAAGCGTAAATGTGCTTCTAGTCTACTATTCCTCTCGCACCAAGGCTTGCAGCTAGTATTTACTGCTTGAAGATGTCGCTATGGTTTACTCACAGGCTAGCAAGCTCTTAGTTGCCCAAGTTCCCTAGTTGAAAAAGTGAGAACAACAAGGATGCAGGTGAAGAGATGGGCAGAATATAATGAAGCAAGGACAGGGAGGGGTAGGAGGAGTAGAATGGTTTGCTTATGAGTCTAATGCTAGCACTGGTTTGAGTTCCAGAACTTGCATGTGGTAGCTTTAAATGTTTTAGTTTATATTGTGTTTATAGTTGTTGTAAAGTTGTGCTTTGTCAAATTGCTTTCTTTTTTTGTGTCATGTAATTAAAACACAGAAACCTTAGGCAAGGTAGTATTTTTCCACAACAGAAGTACTATAAGGCTGCAACCAACATTTATATTCAATATCAATAGGTCTGACAATTATTTTCTTTAATAATCGTGACTGTTCAGTGTATAAAATATCAGACAATAGTAAAAAAATGCCATCTTTATGGAAACCGCATTTGAGAAGCTGGTACCAGCTGAATTTTTTGTAATTTCTGCTTAAGAAACTACTCTAACGATTCATCAATTATCAAAATTGTGGCCAATTCATTTCCTGTCCATCAACTGGTAAGCTAATCATTTGAGCTCTGTTTTGAGTACTGTTTGGTTTCTGGATGCCTGGGGAAATAATGGCCCCATAGGAAGTTAATACAGCTATGCTAATAACTGTTTTTTATTGTTAAGTTTAGTTTAGTTTCTCCACAATGACAATGTTGAGCAGAGACCTGTGCTAACCTTAGGTAATATTAAGACCCAAGTTTTTAACCTCGGTCTTACTGGACAACCTTTAAGTTCTAATCTCTGTGGTACTTAATTTGAAATAAAAGTAAAATATCCACCAGTATTTCAGCCTTCTGACTCTCTATTGTTTTCCTCCCTTGCCTGGATCGTGCCGACAGTTACATCAGCATCTTATGTAAGAGCTGCGACCAAACATGAGCGTGGGGACAGCAGGGGAGCATTGGTAGATCTTATCAGCAGTAGCAGCAACACTAAGTGAGCCTGTCACTGGCTCTGTTTTTATCCACATGTTCCCGCGCTCTTGCAGGCACAACGGGCGACCAATTAAGGTCAGACAAGCAAGTGGAAATATTGAAATAAATAAACTAAAAGATCATTTGTGGCCTCAGGCTCGTGTCGCTTGCATGGTGAAAGATTAATGCTGCCTCTCTGAAAAACTAAAGGCTCCAAAGGGAGAGCGGAAGTGGCTTTTTTCTCTTCTGAAGTAGTAGTAAAATAAAAAAAGGGCCCGGAGACGCCTCCAGGCCCGAGAAGTACCAAGGAGAGATGAGGAGGAGAGTGGTGGAGAGAGGAAGAGAGAGAGAGAAAAGGAAGGCAAACATATTGCACGACAATGGCACATAATTGCTTTCACTCTAAAACAGACACCCACATAAAGCATGCTCTAAATCACACAACTAGCCCTTACACTATACTTGTGAAGCCTCTCCAATTATTAAATTCTCTAATATATAACCCTAAACCTACTGTAAAGCATAAGTCTTTAAATGTACTGTATATTCTAAAATAAAAGCCAGTATTCAATAATGGTTAGGTCATTAATAACAGCTAGGAGTTTGGCCGGCATTAAGAAATAAAGGCTGGTCAATTTCTACCTTTTACTTCTACTTTTATTGTTCTTTCGCTCGCTGTTACAGTAAGATGCTTTCAATTAAACTACAATTCCTGCCGATGTTTCATATTAAAAGCCTCCCAGAAAAGAAGAAGATTGTGCACTTTGAGTTATAGGAAGGTTGTTAATTGGATGCAGGAAGTGCTGAGTTTCACTGACAGTTACTTAACAGAGATCAAGATAACAATTTGAGAAATTACAATAATTTAACCCCATGACAGGATTCCCAGGTATTCCAGGGAATACTTTACTTTAGATGTTAGGACCATCTTGGTCTGGGCTGACACACACAAATTCAATAAATAAATAAATAAATACATTATCCTTACTTCCTTATTGCCCTCTTTTAATGCCATTCCAGTGCTGATTATAAGAATGCCAATAATGCACAAATTCCTCTTGCTCTGTGACTGGTAAAACGTACAGTATAAGACAGTTTATCTCATGAATCATGACGTTCATCTGTGTTATTTATTTGATTTCCTGTCCTTGTAAATGGCAATGTGTGAACAAAAACAACTAAGAAATGCCATGTAGAATTTTCAAGAAGACAGTAACCCCATCTCTACTACAGTATGTCTTTTGTTGCTACTCACCAGAGTCACCTATCATGGAGTAGTGAGTGAAGGGTGGGGACACATGGACAGATGCCTCTTTCTGAAGAAATGTAGATCGATTTTATTTTATCTCTTTTATTATATTATCTTTCTGGTCTCAATGACGAATCTTACTTTAGACCCACATGACAGTGTGAACTATGACATGGTTCTGGTCTCTTGACTCCTATAGGTGTGTGAGCCTATGGTGACTGATTTTTTTGGATCATAGTTTATATAATTGCTGGCACTGCTCTTGTGTTAACATAACTGATGACAGGCTCTTCACTAAAATGTACTCTGTGCAGTTTTTTGATTTGTGCATGTTTTGACATTTTCATAGTAAACTCTTTTGGAGTTTTCCTCTTTAGAGTCTTTTCTTGTGATGAGGTTTTGAACCTACACACATGAAAAATCCCACAAAGCCTCAGCTATATCAAGACATCCCTAAAATAGGTGATGCTCTGCTGCATGCACCTGCTACCTAACCCAATGTGTATGTGACATGGGGTGCATTCAGTAGCTCACAACATTCTGTAGTGTTTCAGTATTTTCTAGAAGCGTTCTTGGCAAAAGACAAACTCGAAAATATAAAAATAATTTCTCCAGATACGTAACTTTAGATGTCATTTTTTAGCTTTTTACCAGTACTGAAGGTCTTCAGGCTTTCCAAATTTTCTGCAGCACGTGGAACAACCAAAGACTCATGACAGTTTCCTCACTAGAAAGACTGGTTGTCACAGAGAAAGAACACACCTGAGTAGGCCCAGTAGGTCTCCTCGGTGGCAGCTCTCCGGAGTCGTGTCCCTGCAGCCATGGCTCTGCGAAGGCTGTGGATAGGGGCTTGGGACTCGGCTTGGCTTCCTGCCGGTGCTGCGGGGGAGAAGAATATGAAGACAGGCGGGTTAGTATAAACAGCAGCAGAGCATCAGCAGCAGTATGGAGCCCTGGCTGGATATCTGCTGGGCAGGATGACAGCCAAGTATGTCCTAAGCTGCATTAACACGCCAGCCGCCTCATTGTAACATTCACAGTAGAAAAAAAGGTCAACAACAAAAAATTACTACGCCATGGAAGTTAACTGTCTCGGAAACAGACCAAGCTACCTTGCGTACATTTAAGGACTGCCTCAGTCCTCAGCTTCAGTTCATGCAAAACAGTATCACAACTGATACAAAAAGGACTTAGCATCACAAAATTATGTACTAATAATAGAGAATAAAGAAAGAAAGAAAATAAATATCAGAGGGAAATACACAGAGATATATCAACTTTGGCTGGTTCTGAGGGTCTGCTCTGCTTTTTATATAGATCTAAATATTAGAGTGGTTCTAAAGAGCAGGCTTGAAGTATTTTGATACAGTTAATCTTGTACAATAATAATGAAAGATGGCATGTACAGTGTCTAATTTAGAAGCTGCTCTGATTTGCTAAATGTAGGTAGACTCTTTGCAGTTAAAAGTTATACATGTTATGATGTTTTCATATGTATCAATGTGACTTTTCAGTTAGCAAGTGCAATGGTCAATACCAACAGGGCCCCAAGACCCCAGAATTCTAGAGGCTCCAGATGTCCCAGGTTCACTGCATGTCAATTGTTTTTTTTGGTTGATTGCTAACTTACAAGGTACTCTGCACCACTTATATCAATAAAAGGTGGGTCCAAGATTTGAGCTATTTTTTGGGTCTCTTGTATTTCAAGGCTTCTGTCTCAAGACTTTTATTATTTAGAAAACCTAGGGCCAGTTAAAATGATTCGTGCACAGGAATATATATATATATATATATATATATATATATATATATATATATATATATATATATATATAAACATATACATATATATATATACATATACCTATATATATATACAAACAGTGCATTCAGGAAGTATTCAGACCCCTTCACTTTTTAAATATTTTTTTATGTTGCAGCCTGATCCTGATATTTATCTCAGGTAATCATCTTTGAGATGTGTTTGCACCTTGATTGGAGTCCACCTATGGTAAATTCCGTTGATTTGGAAAGACACACCTGTCTATATAAGGTCGCACAGCTGACAATGCATATCAGAGCAAAAACTAAGCCATGAGGACCAAGGAACTGCCAGCAGAGATCAGAGACAGGATTGTGTGAAGGCACAGTTCTGGGGAAGGCTACAAAAATTCTGCTGCATTGAAGGTTCCCAAGAGCACATTGCCTTCAATAATTCTTAAATGGAAGAAGTCTGGAGCAACCAGGAGTCTTAGAAGGCCTTGATAAGAGAGGTGACCAAGAAACTGATGGTCACTCTGGGTTCCAGAGATACTGTGTGGAGATGGGAGAAACTTCCCAAAGTATAACTAATCCTAAGTGTCATGTCTAGTTTCCTCCAGACACAACACTTAGAATTGAGTTGAAACAGTTTTGACAGATTCCATCAGACCAGAGAATCTTGGTTCTCACAGTCTTTTAGGTGCTTTTTTGCAACCTCTTAGTGAGGAGAGCCTTCCGTCTGGCCACTCTGCCATAACTCCCATACTGCTGGAGTGTTGCAGTGAGGATTGTCCCTCTGAAGGTTTCTCCCAGGGTGTGATTTAGGAAACAAGCTGATGTTATAAAAGCTGCAACTGAAAGTAACCTTATCAGGGTTTTATAGACAAGTATTTGAAAATATAAAGCCGCTTATGGCAAACAGTGAACTTTCATTAAGATTACAAGGTTGCACTCACTGTTAAAAAAACATTTTCATTGGTATCAAACATAGTGATCGTAGGGTGCATAGACCAGATGCTAGTAAATGTCTTAAGGTTCACACCATTTAAAAACATGAAATACCCTCTCACAGTCAGACATAATACAGCATAGCTGAATTTTCATGCATTTAATTTGGGAGTAGGATGTTCAAATGGAAAAATCAACAACCTCTCTGCTGGATTCATGTGTTGAACTTTAAATCGGCTCCTCTCAGGCTTAGAAACCTTCTTGCTTCCCACTAAAGAAAAGGCAGAGATGGAACGTTTGGCTTCTTTAAAGTGGAGGACAGTATTTCTGACAGCCCTTCTCCTCGTGGCTCTACTCTGCTCTGTGATTTGGCCTTTTAAAGATCTTTCAAAGGACAGAAATAATGCTAAAAGAAAATAACTGAAGTTTCGTTTAGACCTGCTGAAGGCCACCTTTAACTTTTCATATATAGCATGTCATACAAGCCACAGCCAGAATACAGTTATAGTCCAAGGGAAATATTTATATTCATATTTCTGTATTTTTTATTTTCTATTTTTACTTTTTTTAACATTGTACTTTGAGTGAAGTTTTGGGCATTATCTGGCAAGCGGAATCAGACAAGTTCACACTATTTATTTAGGCTATATTCAATTAGATTGCAATGTATGTACATGAAGGTTTCACCACTGATAACATTGGCAAGACACAAAGAAAATTTTGTGTGTTTTTGTGATAGCTACACAAAAAGGGAGCTGGCTGGGAGTCGAAGTAGAGGAAGAACACTCGGGGTAGACTAGAATGGCAGACCAGCCTGATCACCCTCTAATCATTGTAGCCAAATACAGCACCTCTTTTTAATAACATGATAGGGCGTTTTCCCCTGTACAAACAAAAAATTTCTAGGAAGTTCGCAGAAGTAAACAAAAGACAAATAATGTGATGACATCTAATTTGTAAACTTGCATGATAATGTTATTGTGTATTGAACTTCACTTTTCACTGCTTCCATACATTTTTTTCCCAAAAATATGTTGAGGAGATTCTGTAGACCCTATTACATACAGTGACATATTTAAATACTGTTGTTATATCATCCCCTCCAACAACAGCGGCAAACTGCAGAATACAATTTTGTGACACAGTAAAATAACTGCAAGGTAGCCCAATGGATAAAAAAAAACCAAAAAAAAAACATGAGAAGTCATATGATAGGGCAAGTTGTAAATAAGCCATCAGTTTATTCAGATGATCTAAAACACTTTACTTGAAAGTTCTGCAATAAAGCTGTAAGTGAGTGCACATGAATTGTTGCTAATAATAGCTCACTCCACAGGATTATGACTAAGTGCAGTACAAAGTTGATACAGGGAGTGGGTCTGTGAGGTTTACAACTGACAGATTGGGTTATAATTTTACAAGCAGCCTTTATTTTCTGTTCCAAATATGTATTATTTTAACAGGAAATTTGTTTACAACTTGTCTGACTGTTGAGTTTCTTTTTAGCAACGGGAATTATGGACAAAACTTTAAAATTGAAATTATATAAAACCAGGATTTGAATCATATTCACTCTTAAATAGTGTGTCAAATAGTGTGTCATTCCATCCATCATTCATCCCTTAAAAAAAAAAAAATGTTCTGTTGGACTATGCCACTGAAGTAATGTCAACAACACTAAAGAATACAACACCCAGAGAATTAGTTTATACTTCCATCTTAAATGTTCAAGATTAGGTTCAAGTTGTCATAAATGGTCGGCTTGAGGGCAAGTTTCTTTGAGTTTCAATTTTTCATGTGTTCTCTTGCTGGGATATGTGTTAGCAGCATCAGGAGGTGGAACTGCCATTTCACATCCGACCCCACAATGACCAGCTATGATTATGAATACAAGGAGGTGTGTGTTTGTGAGTGTGTGTATAATATCTGAGCATCAGTGGGGACACACCGAGCTGTCTCCATATGAACACAATGCAAACCTGAAAACAAATATCAACCATGTTGTAACGGAAACTCAGTCTCCAGCTTTTTGTAAGGCATTGTGGTGCAGATTTAAAGGTTCAGATTGAACAAAGGGTGAGTCTTAGTTTCAATGACAGACAGCCCTGCCTCCTACAACCCCCCCCACCCCCCCAGGGTTTAATTCTTTGGGACGTAAGCATGGCTCATGTCTGTGAATGCCAATGGGAGGCAGTTCTATGGCTTTTCTATGAATTACATTATTGATTCTCAATATTGCTCGGAACAGAAAATGTAATTATGCATGGACGCCGCCCTGACCCCCGTCATCCTCACCGAACACATGTTCTTCTTTCCCTTCCCCCTTTTTTTGTTGTCTTTCACTTGGTGGCTTTTCATCAATTTGTCTTTCACTCTTGCCTTTAGTAACCAGCCTCCCCCATCCTCACCTGACCTCTCTAAATCCTCTGAGTGTGTTGTTCTTCACTCATGTCATGACGGCAAAGTCTTTCCCAGATTGTTCTGCAGCAGAATCAGCATTACCACTACACACTACACTACACTAAATCTTAGCAAGTCATTTTTTTTCCTTATAGTACTAAACATTGGATTTTTATCCAATAATCTATTTTAAAAAGTGAAGCAATCAATTAAGTGTTTCCATCACAAATCAAATTGTTTCAAGTTACTGAGACTTGTACAGAAAGAATGCATGTTGCAAAGTTAAGGTTGGCTACCGTTTTAAGTGTTAGGGTGTGTTCTTTCGGAGAGGAGAGATTTAAAGTTAACCACACTTGATGCACAATTCTAACATGAGACTGTTCTCCTGAAAAAATTGACCCCATAGGTTGTCTGCGCAATCTCCTTCTACCAATCAGTAGTTAGTTTTATTGTTAGATGATGGCTAGTGTACATAGTAATTATGACGGGAACGAAGAAGGAAGATAGGTGACGCAGTAAAAAGACCTGTATGGTGGTTTAAGTTGACAGACCATTAAATGCGATTTTTAATGGTTATAGACTGTATTTTTCTAGTTTTAAAGAAGTAAAATATGACAAACCTTTATTTACACACGTGCCAACTTTGAGAAACATTGGTGATTCCTGAATGTAACCTAGACAACTTTGGATTTACGAGAAGGTGAGTTCCTCCTCTTTTAGCTAGTCTCCTCCCTATTGCTCCTGTTCCAAGCCATGTCCCATACCAGTCTGTCCATTAAAATACAGAGACTAAACTAATATCAACCCTCAGGTCAGGACATATTATCTCCCTGGTTCGTAGTCGGACTGGCCATCAGGACTACTGGGACGACAAATCTCGGTAGGCTGCTGCATCAATGGGCCGGCAGACCAGCTGAATATGTTACACCAGCCTTCAGAAACACCCGCAGGTTAAACTGAACTAGCGACACAAGGTTGATCAACTCTGAAAGACTCACTATAGATAGATTTGAAAACACTCCCTAGCATTGCAACATAATAAGGCTACAAATAACCCATAATGCAACACTCTGTAAAAGTAGTTATACTGCTACTCTCTTTATTCAAAAAGAAAATCTGTTGTAATGAATGAACACGTAATTGTCTATTCCTGAAATATAAATATAAAACTCCCACTTTTTTAAACCTAAGTTTCAGAAAGAAAATATTGTTTTGTATTTGGGCCAATATGGTGTCCTCTCTCCAGAGCGTTAGAGTACTCTCAGCATATTTTTTCTGTTCATTCAGTTTAGGCGCTTAGTAAAAATGCTTAGGCGCTGTGCCTAATGTTATAATGGTAGGGAAAACCTTGAACAGAGCATTACTGGGATTACTAACTGTAATGTATTGACTGATATTAAAACATTAATCAGATTACTCTAACATGTTACTCAGTAATGGCCAACACGCAGAACAATGGCTTTATCCATGGTTTTTGTAGACTACAATGAAAAGGGAAAATATTGCATACAGATATTAATCATCTCTTGAAGATGCTTAAAGGCATAATTTACTCTAATTACAAATTCATATTAAACATACACTCACTGAGCACTTTATTAGGAACACCTGTACACCCACTTATACATTTGGTTATCCAGTCTGCCAATCGTGTGGCAGCAGTGCAATACATAAATCAATTACAGGTCAGAAATTTCAGTTAATGTTAACAGCAAGCATCAGAAAGGAAAAAAAAAAAAAGTCATCTCAGTGACTTTGACCATGGCATGATTGTTGGTGCCAGAGGGGGTGGCTCGAGTATTTCTGAAACTGCTGATCTCCTAGAATTTTCATTCACCACAGTATCTATAGTTTACTCAGAATGGTTCTAAAAATTAAATTAAAAAAAAAAAAGCATTCAGAAAGAAGTAGTTGTGTAGACAGAAATGCCTTGTTCATGCGAGCAGCCAGAGGAGAATGGCCAGACTGGTTGGAGCTGACAGAGAGGCTACGGGAACTCAGATAACCCCTCTTTGCAACTGTGGTGGAGAAGACCATGTTGGGTTCCACTCCTATCAGCCAGGAATAGAAAACCACAGCTGTAGTGGGCACAGGCTAACCAAAACTGGACAGTCAAACACTCAAAAAAAAGAGCCTGATCTGATGAATTTCGATTTCTGCTGAGGCACACAGATGGCAGTGTCTGAATTTGGTGTCAATCCATGGACCCAACCTGCCTTGTCTTAACAGTTCAGGCTGGTGGGCCCATAAATACCAATCAGTCATCATTTAAATGCCACAGCCTGACCACGTGCATCCCTTTATTGTCACAATTTACTGTCTTCTAATGGCCACTTCCAGCATGATAATGCACCTTGTCACATAGCAAAAGTCATCTCAATCTGGTTTCATGAACAGGAAAAGGACTATGAGCTCAGTGTACTTCAATGGCCTCCCCAGTCACCAGATCTGAAACCAATAGAACACCTTTGGGATATGGTAGAACAGGAGACTGGCAGCATGAATGTGCAGCTGACAAATGTGCAGAAATTATCTGATGCAATCACGTCAGCGTGAACCACAATCTCATAGGAATGTTTCCAATATCTTGTGGAATCTATGCCACGAAGAACTAAGGCTGTTTTGGGAGCAAAGGGAGACCCCTCTTTATTAGGTTCCTAATAAAGAGTTCCTTGAGTCTACATTATAATATATGTCTATCTAGTCCAGTTCCTAGATTGGTATGATAAAAATCTCAAAGATATAAATATCAATAGAGATATCAATCTTATGGGCAAACAAATTCTAAACCATTTATATGAATATATACCACTAGAAATAAGTGAGATCTTTTTGTTTGTTTTGTTTTGTAACTTAACCCTTTAAAAGAAGTTGATTGATTGATATTTTTCAATTTGTTTAAAAAACAGGTTACAGTAATAGAAGGCAAAAATGAAATGGATAATTGTTAATATATATTTCTTATTTGCAGTGTATTGCATCCTTCTGTCCTTTCCCATGTCTTCCTCTGTTTTTATACCTCTCTGAACCCCAGGGAGCCCATAACCCCACCTCCACGTGGCTATTTAGCAGGCTTTATTTATCCTGAGCTGATGCCCCATTAAGGCGAGCGGAAAGATCCAAACTGAATCTATTTCAGAGCAGGGGGCTCTCCAGGTGGATTGAAACCAGAGGTGAAGGACACTGAAGGAGATGAGGAAGGAGAACAATGACAGATGAGAAGAGGAGGAAGGCTAGGATGATAAGATGGGTCTAAAAGAGAAGCGGTGAAGGAGAAGCCAGAAAAAGTGGAATATGGAATGATAGTGCATAAATAGGAGAGGAATTACGCACAAACGATAAAATTACACTCCTCTCCTAGCAACCGTTACCGGGTCACTGATGGACAACCTGCTGCATGGCAACCAGTCAGTGGCAGGAGATTAGAGATGAGAGAGATGAACAGAGGCCTACTGTTGGGCTGAGGGGGAAGAATAGTAGGATAGGAAGAGGGGGAGAAGGAAACAGTGATGGTGAAAAGAGGAAATTTTTCACCAAAGATACAATGTTCTGCACACTGCTGTATATATGTGTAAATATTAACATTATAGGCATTTAGATGAGATTCTTCTCCACAGAGACTGAATAAGCTATGGTAAACGAGGACAATAAGCACAGAGGAGACTGCTGAAGTTTGATTTTCAGGCTATTCGCACTGTCTGTCTCACAAATTTTTGAACTCTAAAAAGAAGGGAACTAGAGGAATGCAGAGCTGCCATAATGCGGAAAAAATGTATTCTTGCAGTAAGTTATTAAGACAGGAAGGTTTGAACGTTATAACTACAAGGTCTATGTTGTCCAAAGATAAAGACAATCTTTTATCATTACTCCACAAATAGTTATTACTTTGTGAGGACACAGAGCGAAAAAAACTACACAGGTAAAGACTGTCCACTCAAGATGGACAAACAATGACAGAACATGCTGTCCTATAAGGAACTATGAAACATCTTGATTGTCACTTTGTCCAACCCAAAGCAGAAAAATTCTCTCTGACAAAGCTTTGGAGAAACTCCGCTGTATTTGGAGCTTAACAAGATATTTAGGGCTGACAAACAGTAACGTTAACCACAATAAACAGCAGGGCAATGGCTATGTGCTGGCACTCCCTACAGACCCGCACCAGAGAGCCTCTCTTAGCAGAACTGCTACATCACAGAAATCCAAAAATAAATCCTTCAAAGGGACATAAATGTGCTTCTAGTGACTGTCCAAACTCTGCTGGTCTGTATTTCCATCCGCGGAAAGGAAATTACGACAGTAGCTTCTCATGGCTGCTTAGTTCTGACTCTGTCCGTGCAACACTGAGTGGTTGTCAGTCAGTTTCCCCCATGTCCCCTGCGCGTCCACATCACACACCACAGAGCCATGAAGCCTTGCCCCCTCACTTATCAATTGCATTTTTTAAATATGCTAGAAGAGAGGCTTCTACCAGAATTGGAGGGTGTAGTTAGTCTTTAAGATTCTCTGAAAAAAAAAAAAAAGTTGAACATCTATGTTTCCATGACAACTTGGAAGCTCAACATGTTGAAGAAGACTCTGTGATATGATCAAAAGCTTTAGAACAGCTGAGTTGAATTTATGGTGAGATTGTTTTTGTCAACTATTTGAAGTGGTAAGTTTAACTCGTGATTAGGTTTGTGGCAATGTGGCAGAAAGAAGAAGGGTTATTTCAATGTTTACTAACAGTTCACTGTACATTGAACACTGATTTAGAATGATAACTAAACTGTTAACTTAATATGTTAGATATCCTGATATATGATTTATAGTTTTAACAGACATCTGCTGCCATTACATATGTTTTTCTAGTACAATAAGCATATTTTCTTTCTTTAACAAAATGCTTTGTGGTGACATTTTTTCATTACAACAACAAAAATGTGCTCTAATAAGAGCAGTTTTGAAATGCAGTTTGACATCATGTCATACTCATCAAACACACAGACATAGGCATACACATGTACAACCTAATGCCCTATATTTAGCAGTATTGTTTTTCTGTTATATAGTACTGCCGGTATAGATATGAAACCTTTTTTAATCAACTATTGTTTCAGTTTTCTACATTAACTAGTATAGAGGACTCGCATAGAAACTTCCTTTTTCTTTCCGTTTCCTATCCATTCATCCGTCTCTTCCCTCCACTGCCTCTGCCCTTCAACCCTCTCAAGACCGAACCCTCTCTCTGTCAGAGCTCATCTGCATCACCAGACAGTAGGGAGAGAGAAGAAGACATAGAACATTCAAGCCATATATATGGAAATGTATGTACATACATATCTTCTTGCTAAACGCCATACAGAGGCTGATCAAGGTTTGCAACAATTTGTGTGTTTTAAACTGTCACTGACCCACTCATGTATACTTAGAGCTGAGTATCTTTGAAATGCTGTTAATATAACAGTGCAATATACAAAACTGAGTGCCAATGTCAGAATTATACTTTTTGATACAGTACTTTGCTGTTAACTACTGATATTTTAAAACAACTCAAAGTTGAGTCTTTAAACATCAGAAACAAGTACTTTGTTTAAATAAAATATCAGATAAAAGGAACAAAAGACGGATTTAAATCAGGTAAAATTAAATTTAAAAGAAGAATAAAGAACAAGTGAAAACGATTTGTGACCCAGCATTCAGCACCAACTTTCAGTACCTGACACTTTTTAATAATCTCCGCTATGTACACTATCCAGTCAATCGTAAATATATATTGAGGTTTCATCTAGCCCCAGCATCCACACACACAGCCATACAAACACTCAAACTCAGTGCCCACATTTTACTTCATCAGAGATTAAAATGTTCTTCATCTAACAACACCACAGTGGCTTGTTGAGATGTGCAACATCCCAGTGCAGTGCACAGGTTGTGGGGTTATTTCTCCCACTGTAAAGTCAACCAGAGATTGGTCAGACTCAGCTATTGCTCAATGCTTTATAGTACTACAGAATGTTTTCATTTCATTGAAAATACCCTTATAAAGGCAGAGAGAAAGAAACAGGTGACACTTTTTTTACCTAAAGCTATCTGTTAGCACTGACCTTTAATGGGCCACATTTCAGTCACTATTTCATATTATTTCATACTTGTTCTGTTAGCTGGGGACAGACACCAAAAAAACATCCAAATGAGAACAGCTTAATTGGAAATTTAATAACATCATTAATATGCTGTTAGAGTATTACATCATATAGATACATTTAGTCTTTTCGAGCAGACTTTAATTACTTTCCATTGAAAGTAGTTGTTTATAGCGGTTCCACAAAAGTATTCAACTACGTCCTCAATTTCGCACATTGAACATATATTGCCTAGCCAAATGCTAACTTTTGACCTAGTCTTTTTACTCACTACATTTTACAATTACTTGCAGATTTAGATTTTACATACACATCATTTGAGCAGTTTGTGAAATATAATGCATTATTATAAATTAAACTACCTAAGAGAATACAAGTAATCTGCACGAATATAGATCTACCTAATCAGCTACAACAGAAAAATGCTGCTTACACATAAATGCACCTGAAATAATAATCCAATTAATATATGTGCAGCCATTCCGCTGCATACTGAGTACTTTTACTTTAGATACTTAAGTATATTACACCATTTAATTTGAGTGTATAGATTCTAATTGTAAAATGTATAAATCACATAGTTCCCCACAATGGAATGAAAAATGTGATATTTAATGCTATTTTTACATTACACTGTATAGAACTGTAATTATGAGCAGCAGTAAAAAACTTCACGTCAGTCTCCTAATCATCATTCCAAGTCTGAAGTATGAGAACTTTCTGTTGAGACTATTCTCCCCTAATAAAACATCCCTATAGGTCATCTCTTCAAGCAACTTATTACGACCCATAGTTACATTTTACCGTTAGGTGACCTCTAGTGGCCATAGTTATTATGTCGGGAGCAAAGGAGGAAGTGAGGGGACACTGTTTATAGAGCAACAAAGTCTGCATGCGGAGGATGGCTGGGATGGAGGAATGGGTCAACGAAACACAGGACTTTGACACAGGAGATTGCTGTTTGTTTCCCATTTCAAACCGATAGTCATCACAATTATTACTGCTTTACATTATTGTATTGTAGTATATTTAGGTTGGAGGATTTGTTCTGTCGCTTGGTGAACTAAACTATTCTGTCAACAAACCAGTGGCAAAATGGCTATGAAGCCATCTTGGCTATAAGTCATATCTAAATAAATTCCAATATTGGCACAAATTCAGCTGATTAAAAAGGGGCTTTTGGTATCTGGTTTCACTTGTTAATAAACTGATATTGATATGTAACACAACAAAAATAGCTAATGTGGGCTATTTACAGTATGCAGTACATGGTGTGACTACAACAGTAGTCTACTATGTGAGTGGGGGGTCACCGTGTTATGATAATGTGTGAATGCTCCTGCATTTGTCAAAAATTCCACCAAGAAATCATGTCTTTGTAAAATACAAGTGTCTATGATTGCACAAAATTATTTATTTACTGCTCACTGCAGAGTTCAGCGGACTATTCAGTGGAGACAGTAGGAAACAGTGAATGCGTGAACAATAAAGTGATTTCAGACAGGGCTTGAGATATGCATTTCCAAGATGTATTTTTTTTATGCCTGCACAATTATATCAGTTTGAAATTTTCCCAATATTCAGCCTGAGAGATGTGATAGCTTAGGAACATGACAAGAAGTTTCCTACAAGAATTTTGAAAAACTTCTGTCCGTTTGAACAATATAAGAAAAGTGTATGAAGTTGGAGCGAATTTTAGGTTCAACAGACTTTACAAAAATATTGCTGAAATTTGAAATCTTGCCTGTGCAGGTGTACAGTGGTGGTTTCGGTGGACAGATACCTGTCACCGACACACAGTACAAACCCAAAACCCGCACTAATGCACGCACATGCGCGCACACACATACACACACACACACACACACACACACACACAAACACACACACACAGAAGGCATAGCAGATGCACTGGAGATGTTACCAAGGTAACTAATTTTCTTTCTGACACTCTGTTGGCGTGTAGTGCCAGAAGTCAATAAAACTTAAAAGAGCGGGGACTTTGGCTGGCCTGGCCTTTTGTTTCCAAACATACTACAACTTGCACAAAAGTTCCTCTTGAGAAGCATAATAGACAACACTGGTTCCTGACATCCATCATTGGGGGCCATTTAGGGGAATTGTAGAGCGTTTGCTCAAGCCTTAATTAAAATGCATAGCCCATCACTGTGTTCCTGTACTTAACCTTGGCTTGCCCACTTCTCACTTGCTCTCTTCACTTGACTTCAGATAGAACGAACATCATGGTGTTCAAATGCACGGGAAAGGACAGTCTCACACATAAACATACACACAAATAGATACAGAGTATGTACAGTATGTCAGAGCTGGCCAAGGCAGTCCTTACTCTGGTGATTCACTTCATTAGCATTCTTTACATCTCCCTCCAATGCTCTTAGTGCTGAAGGACATCCACTGAGAAAACACACACACACAAGCGTACACGCACACACGTACACACACACACACACACACACACACAGACACAAACACACACACACAAACACACACACACACACACACACACACACACACACACACACACACACACACACACACACACACACACACACACACAGATGCAAAGCTAGCCTTAATTCCACCTCCAGTGTGGAGCTGCTCTCTGAACGAGTTGTGCTGTTTTATCGCAGCAGCTGTTGTGATACAGTATGCTGGCAGGGAGGCACGCTAGTGGTAATGGTCATCCTGCAGCCTGCTGGCAGCTGACCAGTTACCCTGGCTCTGAAAACTGAGAGACGGGGGGGGGGGTCTACCAGCAGATCCCTTGAGACTGCAATGCTTTTGATTATAAATTGCTTGGAGTCATCAGTTGGACAATAGCATTTTGTAAAACAATAAAATAATATGATCATGCTCTATGATCACAGTACAATCCCACTGGGAATTGGAGGAAGATAATACTGAATTATCACATAGTCGACTGAGAAAGTAAAGAGCACATTGAGTCTCCAGGAAAATCAAATCAAAACAACTACCCTAAAAATCCAACTTGTAAACAAATGAGTAATTAAGTTATTTGGGCTCTTGAATTATTTAATTCATGCTCTCATATTATAGGTTTTTACAATTTGTAACACACATTTATCTGTACTGAGTTTGCTTTTTCAAAACCCTTCACACGATTCTCTTAACTGAAATGCAGCTCAGCACAACAGGTACTCTCACATCCAAAATGGACTAATGCAAACACATTTCAGGATTAACCCTTGTTCCAGAACACTGACAAGAAACCTTTGTCACTCGGAACTGTCACTCAGAACGCACTGACCCAAAAAAATACGAACAACACATAGCATTTCGATTTAGAACACTACTGTCTTTGAAGTATCTTTTATTTATGTATTTATTTATTTATTTGGCACAAATCATGATTCAATTACAATAAAAAGAAGGGCATCTCTTTACTGCGTGGGTTGTGCTACCTTGCAGTATTTGTTACAGAAATTAATCAGAAATGCTACAATATGCTACAATTGGCTTCTTTTGTATACATAATTCTAGCAATGCAGGACAGAACTATACATATCCACTACACAATATACTTGTATATAATAGCTATATAGAAATACAACAGTGTTAGTCAGCCCTGTTCTGGGAAAAAATCTTTCTACATGCCTTAGCCACCCCTGGAAATCTTCTGCAGATACAGTGAGGTCCAAAACTTTTGGACCCCACTGTATGTCCAAACAGTCAACATTCGTTGTGTCCAGGAGAGATACCTGATCATGTGGCTGGTGGTCATAAACTTTTCACCTCCATGAGGAAAATAATTCCTGTGTGGGGCTGAGGAATGTGGAAGGCAATGTGGCTTCATTCTGGGATGGGCTGGATTCACCCTCTCCTGCCCCCTTTCCTAACCTGGCACAAGTTTTTTCATAGAGGTCATCGAGGATTGACATGAAGCTGTCAGTGTTCTATGTCCTACGTATTTATGTGATTTTTTTTTTTTTGGAAGTAGTTGTGGAAGAATGTAGCAAATGTCAGTTTAATTTACGGAGATTTTGTGTTTTTGTTTTAGGTTCTGAATATTGTTTCCAAATTTTTTTAAAGAGTACGTAAACATGAAAAATTGAGTGTCAGTAGAGTTTTGGTGCAGGTTGATTTAAAAGGAAAAATATTCAATGATTACAATTGTATAGTCACTGAATGTATTTTATGTCAAAGTGACCCACAGTTTGGTTCACACTGATTTCTTTTGTGCTGACTGTGTGAAGAGTTGTGATAAAGTGAATTTAGTTTTTAAAAATTTATGTTAGCAATTGTCAAAACTGCAATTATGTGTGGTTACAAATTAACAGAACATTAAACAATAAGGTCACCAGTTTAACACATTTAATGGATGTCAGCAATAACAAATTTTTGTGTAACGTGTAAAATCCAAAGAATGTTTGATATATTATTTAACTTCTGGTAGTAGTATATGTAGCATATAGCATTGGTGAGAGGACAAATGTAATGATCGCTAAAACTTAACATTTTCAATATGAAAGAATTAATTCAGAAAATGTATGAACCTTGGCATCAAAATACAGCTGTTAGCCAGCTGCTAGTACTGTAATTGTTTCTCCTCTCGGCTGGAAGAAGTAGCCTATTCATATGCTTTACTTAGTAAAAGTAGCAATACAACAATGTGAAATACTCACAAGTAAAAGTCCAGCATTCAAAAGCTTAATTCAATAAGCATAATTTCAATGTTGTAGCTGTTTTAGTTGGAGCCGATTTTAACTATGCTATAGACTAAATTTACTCTATAAATATGCATAATATTTTAGAATCTAATCATAAGTGTTGTGTGTATTATTGTAATAAACAAAGTAACTAGTAACTATAGCTGTAAAAAAAATGTAGTGGAGTAAAAAGTACATAAAATGTAAATACTCAAGTAAAGTACATATATACTTATAGTTAAGTACAGTAAGTGAGTACTGTATATATATGAGGTGGTATATATATATATATATATATATATATATATATATATATATATGGCTCCTCGAAGGAGGAGGAGGAGGGGTTAGGGGGCAGCGGAAAGGGATGGCACCTTTTTGTGGCTAGCTGGACGTCGATCTGACCAAAGCAGAGAGAAATCATTTGCTCATAAAGTCCACGCAGCATGACATCCTGTTTTTTGGAGCCTCGGCCAAGGGCAGTGAAAGACAGTAGAGTGCATGCGCGCTCACACACACATACACACAAACACACACAGAGGAGCTATGAAGCACATCATCATCTGTGAAGCAGAACACTGGGAGGCAAAGCTGTGCAAGGAGAATAGTGGAGACAGAGGGAGCGTGGCCATAACATATAGCCTAAAGAGGTCTTTAATGTTGCCGAAAATGTCCTCGCAGACATGTCTCGCCTCCAGAGCCTCCAGAACACCTTATTCCCTTCTCCCAAGCACACACACACACATACACACACACACATGCTTGGCTAATTAAAAGACACTTCAGCGAGACAATGTCACACTGCCAGGGGGCTAAACACAATGCCACGAAGCTGACACTTCTGCTAGTGCACGAGACATTGGAAGCTGTTCCCCAGTCCCCACCTCCCCACCTTTTTCTTTTTGAGCATACTCTGAAAGTCACATCAGTCCCACATCAGGTCTAAATGGGTGTTACCATCTACTGCCAGCATGTTTATTTTTTTCCCATAGTATCTGTATATTCCTACACTACTGTGCTTGCAGTGTCATGCAAGGAATCTACAGTATGTCTTCAATACAGCAATAAGCGTGTAATGTTATCACTAAGGATGGCAACACATTTGGTGATGTTACAGGTTAGTAAGTATAAGGCAAATGAATGAATGAATGAAAGAATATAATCACGTTGGAATTTCATACATTATTATTCTGCATTAACAATTTCATTTTGGGGGGAAATGGAAAACAGCACCAAACTGTTCACTGCAAACATTTACAGTACTTCCTGGTTTCATCAGTATGCTCATGAGTTAATTGCAGTACTGTTAAAGTGAGTCAGTATAACTTTTGTTGAACATCAACCACTGTGGCCACAAATCACAATTACAGGATAAAGACACATGAAATGTCCCTTCATTTCTCAAGATTCTCCTTAGTCAGTTGCCTTAAAGACGTCCTCATCAGGTGACCTGACTGAGAGAGTGTGTAATGAGACCACAAGCAGTTGCTAAAATGCTATAAGAGTATGTTAAAACTATGCTAAACTAACGAACTAAACTATTCTAAAACATTGAACAGTAGTAACAGAAGTAGAGAACAGTTATACAAAAACACGATTCAATCAATTAAATCAATCAATTAATCACACCAGTACATCATACAAATGTCTACAGACTTGCATATGACGATGAGTCTCAGTAAATATAAAAGTAACAGCACGGCGTTGGACTTGCCCACACTGCACTCTTTAAGAAATGATAAAGGCTGTGAATGATGTAGTGTGCACTCAGTGAAATGTTTTTCACCCAACCCAAGGCTTCTAGCCTCAGCTGCGACTTAAATGACAGCCTGATGGACGACAGTGCGGGCCTGCTGAACTTTACCCAGAAGGCACTAGTCCTCCCCATAAGTATTCAGAGCAGGGAACTGTGGGTGATCTTTAGTAATGTTCTGGCTGATTGGTGTAGGATGGCTGGGGTGATTTGTTGGCATCACCTTCCCATGAAAAAGAGAACGGAAAAAATCTCCCAGCCCATCTTGTGCATTTACCGAGGATCGAGTGCAAGGAGAGGGAAATGAGACGTACTTTTCTTCATCTCTTTCTTTCTCTTTTCTAAGTAGGCTTGAAGGTCACTGCGTATGAAACAATCCATAACAGATGTCGCTTTGCAGAATCTGAGAGGAGACAAAAGGCATCTGCTGCTCTGTTGTGCTCTCTCTCTTAAATGGCCCTTTTCTCCTAATAACTCACCGCTTTCTCATATGACATTTCATCATGCAGGCTTTACATTGTCTAGCAACAGCCCTTGCAAAATGTCGCAAAATGTTGCCAGGGCTGCACCCTCACACTCACATGCCCCCTAGTGCTGCTTTGCCTTCTTTTTTGATGCCCAATGTGGACTTGTATGCACTCATGATGGTTTTTAGGAGAAAACATAGAGAGTCACCACTCAAAATGGTGTCAAAATATTGTCTGATTGACATTTTAAACAAATGCTATTTTGTGTTTTTTTTGTTATTTTTTGAAGGTCTCATTTTAAAGAGTGACACTTAGGATATTCTATGTTAAAGACCAACTTTCCACCCCATTTTACTTTGAACATGCTGCCTTCACAGACACTCCTAACCCCCTCACCTACCTTAAGACATCTGGTCACCAATACAGTAACATTTGTGTGAATGTATGATTAAAAAGGCGTGACCTTAGTGTAGTGTCCTCAATGGTAGCTATGGCCCTGGGTAGTTGGCATTTAAACTGAAGCATAATGCCAAATGTTCATTATGTTTTGGGGGCTAGGGTTGGAGTGGGGACAGTGGGTGTCTGGCTTTGGGCACAGAAATGGTCAAAAACAGCCCTGGCACCGTGTATTCATTGTCTCGGGTATCCTGTACTCTGCAACCTTGGATAGGTGTCTCTAATTAGGAGAAATCTCTGAATGGAGCAATTTAGGCACATGAAAGCTGCTAATGCAAACTGGGCTGAAAGTGACAATACTGTATAGTGGATGTTACACAAAGCTCAGCTTTTCAGACCAGTGAATATACCCTATTAGTAGTAGTTGTGTTTTGGTTTTTTTTTTTCTTGTTTTTTGTTTTTCGAGCTCCTGCGGGTAAGTGGCTGCTTTAATTAGGCAAACATTATTGTGCAGTCATTCAGTAGACACTGCTAAGTCGAACAACTCAGTTAAGCTTTGCACTCAGTACAAACGTGGCTTAATTGGGAGTTAAAAGTCTAACTGTTGGGTTTTCAAATCTAATCAGTATGTTTTTGAAAGGGCAGTCTGCTTGGAGCAGCCTATACTTGTGTTTGTAATGTCTCTGCTTGACACCCACTTGATCTACCAGGTTTTTTTGGTTTGTTCTGGCTCAGTCGTAGCACTGAAGCTGATTATAAAGAAAAGAAACAGTACATTTAGAGCTGTTGTGGGTTTGATTTTCTACCACCACACAGAAGTGCTATAAGTGAAGTGATGATAGCAAAATCAAACGGAATTGTAACTGATACAATCTATTCATTAAAAAGCACAACAGTCATTAAACAGCTGTAGGAGAAGCCATACATCTTCTAAATAAAGTCTAATTGGTTTATAATACAGGTGATCAGGTTTGTGATAAAAAGACTAAATAAAGGAAAAAATACTAAAAGAGTGCCATTCTGCATGACTGAGCTTAGATACGCTTGTAAAGAAAAAAGGAGCAATCTTGGCAGTAAAACATCTGAAAAAAAGTGAATGCATCTGAAATTATTCACTTAATGAATGAATGAAGTTAGAGAAATGATGTAAAACAGGGATGGAGAAAATCATTACATTTGAAAAAGACAGAACCAATGAATGTTTTTTCCTGATAACGAACTTCAGTTGTAAAGTTAGTTTGAATCCCACAAGCAATAAAAATCCAGAAGTTAAACCTGCAATACTTTATTTTTTGGACATTTTGAGGCAGCGGAAACAAGTTACGAACACATCATTGACATATCCTCACCTTTTAAGTTGATATGGTGAGCAAGTAATTTCTTAATTACACATCCAGTTTATCCATCTCTTGTTGTTTGTGGTGTTTGTGTACACCTGATAACTAAATGTCCAAAATACACTCTCTTTTATCTCTAGTTTTGGTCTCTTCTATCATATGAGAAAATCTAGTTAAGTGAAAACTGGGTTATGTCTTAATCTAAAATGTTTTGTTTTTGTTATTTAATATGATTCAGTTAATTGATTAATCAACTACAGTAATCCCTTCAGCACTATATGTATATTCTCAGCACAGCTCCAGGACAAAATGTAAAATGTAATTACATAAGTGGTATAACAATGGCTGATGGGTAACACATCTTAGAAAAAAAGAAGAAATCTGCATCAAATTATTAGATACAATGAGAACATATTACTGAAGCTAAACCTGATCAGTGTGCTAAAGGGGAATGTCATCAAATCAAACAATGAGAGCTGACCAAGAGAAGAGAGAGCATACTGAGCATAAAAAGAAAGGAAAAAAGCACAGACGAACGGAAAAAGCAATATACTCTTATGTGTGCACCTGTGTGTGTGTGTGAGTGTTTTGGGCATTGAAGTATTGAAAAAAGAGATGTAGATAGAACCCCACACACATTTCTTTGTACTTGCATCATCTGGGATGGTGAACGGATTAACACATATTGCATCAAGTTGAGAAACCTTCCGCCCGGCAATTATTGCCCATTCAATTGTAGGGTAGGAGTGAATATAAAATTGAGTGGCTTACTTTTTCCCAGTTGAACAAAATGAATTGTCAGGATGGATGAAAACAGGCACCATGTAGCATTATTGAGGAACATTATAATAAAATGCGATGGAGAATAGAACTGCCCTTTTCTGATTGTTGAAATTGATCAAGATATTAAATGCCTGAAAAAAAGGTAATGCTGTGCAAAACTGTGCTTAGAGTTGAAAACAGGACAGGAAAAAGAAAAAGTGAGAGAAGAGCCTCTGGGCACGCTGCTCTCCTCTGCCTTGCCAAAGAGTTAACCTTGTGGGTCAGCGCTGATTCGCTACACCTCCGCTACCAATATGTATAATAATAATTATAATTAATTAATTAATAATTATTATATAAAAAATATGATACCAAACTAAAAAAATCAATACAATACAATACCTCAATTAAATAAATAATCAATCCATTCACTGAAAGTGACCAACATGGGTTCTAGAAGCCAAGAATAAAAAGGTGAATTGACACTCTGAGCCAATAATTCAGATATTTAAGAGATAAATTAATAGTCCAATTTTGGTATAATTACAGTAAAACACACGTGAAAAAGTGTTCATAATGATAAGTAGCTTACTATTTTACAATGCCAGTGGTACCAAATGTCCCATAAGCCCTGTCATTTCCTGTCCCTCACGTTTCTTGATGGTGTCCTTAAATATATTGAAAAATATTTTTCTATTATCCTTTCACCCCTTCCAAAATCTGTCCCTGTAAGAAACTTTTAAGTTATGAAAAATCTGTGTTGCTGGTGTTGATGCATTTTAAAATTAGATCATTCTATGGAGAAAAAATCTGAATTTCAAGAAATCCTGAAAGCTTGTTTACTCTCTTACTCAGAATCAAAATAATCAAATTAAGCTCAGTTTCATCTATGTGTGTCCAGAACAAAAAGGGATAGGTCCAAGTACTGTCACATCATGCAGCAGTGACTTTTGGAAGACACAAAAAATATTTCCTCCTTCTGATATGGATATCACATCAGAAAATGTGTCATTTAGGGGATATGGATAAACAACATATATTGTCATTTGATTTTTAGCATTGTCTGGCAAAAAAGTTTAGAATTACCAGTTTAGAATTACCTGGCCAAGCTTCGGCCAGGTATTTTACTGTTTCACAATTATTGCAACAAGATGATTTTCAATATGACAACTTTCTTGAGTTGTAAAATTCCTCACAGTATCATAAACCCTAGTGCAGTATTTTGATGTGTTAAAAGCCTCATGAGCTTCATACTCGGGGATCTATTACTCAAACTCGCCTGCCAGTATTGTATTTCATTGTCTCACTGGTACTGGTACAATGTTTCCCAACAGTCTGAATGCCTGGAAAGAAAAAAAAAAAACTATTCGACCTAACTGTTCATCAACCCCATTTAAATGGTAAATATTTTTTTTTTGTGCTGGTTTGCAACAGTGGGGCCAGCCCTATAAACGTGAATGTCCATGACTGAGTGATGAAGTTACACCATTGGTCAGCTGAATGCTGAAGGATGTTCTCATTTAAATGGGTTTCTTTTGTCAGACAACAGCACAAGTAAGAAATAGTGACTGAAATGTGGCCCATTAATCTAGCACCTTTGTCGCTACATTTACTGACTTTTCAGACCCCTTTGGCACACCTTTTCACAAAAGACCCCAAACAAATCTAGCGACTTTTTGGACAAACCTTAGCTACGTTCCGTAGAAAAGAGTCACTAGTATTACCCAGCAAGTGCGAGGTAGGGCTTCCCCTCCTGAGGTACACCTTGATCTGGTATCATTGAATTGACCACAATGCAGCTGACATAGACATGAAATACCTTCTGACTTTCTCTATGAGTGATAATTTTACATGTAAATATGGCCAAAATCAAAGCACAGCCATTGTCTTTAACTTATGTGTATAGTGATTTTGTCAGACAGTGTCACGGATATATAATTAGGAGTTTAGCAGTGCAGTGCGTTTCAGTCACTATTTCATACTTGTTCTATTGTCTGACAGCAGGGACAGAAAAACATGTCAATGAAAACAGCTTTATTGGAACTTTGGCTGTATTAAATTACTATGTTTGAGCACAGACATAGGAAGGAGGCAGATAAAGGGCTGTCCAGCCATATGCAGGCTTTTGACCTAGTCTTGTTTTGTATTATTTTTGCAGTTTGGGCCTCCATTGACATCATTGATAAGAATGTTGTACTTATCAAGTTAATTGCTGAGATCTAAGAACACGGTGGTGACATTGCTAAAAAGAACTTTTCTGGGTTAAGAAACACGATCTGTCAGATAATCTGACAAATTTCAAACTTATTTGTAAGAGAGAATGAAGGCAAGCAATAACATATTTTTCCCTCAAAATAATGTGGCTGAGATAATGCACTTAAACTGTTGTCTGTTTGTATGACTCATTTTTTCTGCCCTGTCGATGCCTCCATCTTCCCAATAGTAAGTCATTACTTTGATGAGTATAATGTTATTGTAAACAAAAGAAACGATAGACAAAACAACAAAAAATAAGCCCCATGCTGTAATAAACCAGATTTATCTACTTTAGCTTGGCGAGGTGAATCTCAGGTTTCAGGTTTCACAGGGTCTGTTAGGAATAGTTGGAACAATCATGGAGAAACATCAATGGATCCTATTAGAGGTGGGTGACACTGACTACCCAACACCCAATCCTTAATAAAAGACCATATCTGCCCCAAATATTGGCAAACCCATTTATAAGTCAAACCCTACTACTCTATTTGTTTATCCCTTTTATATCCCTGCTAGTAGATTTGGCGGATCAGCAGGTATGATACCTCATCATCACAGAAGCAAAACTGTCTCTCTTTGTATTGACTCAACCTGGATTTTCTTTCTTCAGGTATCCTTGTTTCCCGTATCGTTGTTTCTTACCTCCTTCCCCTTTGTCACTACCCTGTCCCCACCTCACCCTGACAAAAAAGACTTTGGAGGAAGGATGGCAAAAAAATATATATAAAAAAGATAGAGACCTGACCGACGTGAGGTGCACGCCTCCTGACAAGATTAAGACACCAGAATGAATAGGATGCAGCATGGTATGCTGTGGCAGCTGCTGGGGCTTTTAAACGTCCACTTGAAATTGCCTTGGTGAGATGATAAACAGAGTTTTAGCAGGCAATGAGAGTTTGTGGGGCATAATCTATCAGTAGTTGGGATGCGCTTGAGTGCTGGGCAGTAAGAAATTCGATTAACGCCTCCTCCGGGGTGTTTCTCTCCCTACCGAGCCCCTACCCCCTCCTTTTATATATATATATATATATATATATATATATAATGTAAACCATTCAGCCACAACATTAAACTGGTAACTGGTTTATGTTTGCGTGTGTGCATCTGTTCATAAATTTGTGTTTTTGATGATCTTTACACCTGACAATAACATGCCTCCTGGGTAATCAGATAGCAATCAGGGAGTGGAAAATAAAATAATATTAATTCAAGATGTAAATGCGAGCTAGATGCATGGCAGAGTGGAACCAAACTATTTTTTGGAGATGAGCAAAGACACGCTTTACCACCAGAGTGTGAATGTAACATGTCTCAAGTGCATATCTCTGAGACACATAAACACAAATTAATTTTTTTTTTAACATGAATCCAGCCAGGAACTGTTCAAAGCAGCAAACAGCTCAGATACTAACTTCATACCTTACTGGCTCTTCAACTTCTACTCTTCAATTATTCGTCTTCGCTGCTGGGTCCATCATTACAAACACATGTTGCATGGAAGTTAAAAGCTCCAGAACTTTATTTTTTTAATTCTAGAGGACATTAAAAGTTGATAACAACTATCAGAAACTGCGTATAAAGTGAAACACGAGACATCTAGACTATTTCCCCTGATTGATCTGGGTAGACATAAAAAAAAATATGTGTTTGGTTTAAATGTTTTTAAGTGCCTGGTCACACTATACAGAAGGCAAAAGTAATTCATAAGTGTCCTTTTGAATAGGTGGTGGTGCTGGAAGCAAGGTGATGTAGTTACTACTTGGCGTTCATGCTGGTACCTTTGGCTGTGGCTAGTTTTGCTCATAGCAAAATCACAAGCTGCTGCTTTATATTTGGCAGAGCAGGATTATGTAAAATTGTAACCCTGTCTCTTGCAAATTATATTTGTGTGTTTATTGTATGAAATTACTACTACTAGAGTGCTATGTTCTTAAATTATAAGAGGGAGATGGGAAGGTGGGGTGTGCAAAATGATGGACTGAACACGTCCTGTCGAGGACACGAGTGTCACTGCTGACTTTTTTAGTATTTACCAAAACGACAATCTTTTCCCAGCCTTAACCAATAATATTTTAGTTACCACAAGTGGATATTGTGGAAAAATGAAATGGTCATCCACAAGATTAAAACCAGTTACTGGTTTTAATCTTTTGGCTGAATGGTGTATATATACTGCATATATCTATATCTATAACGTATATATCTTTCCCTATATATATAGAGAGAGATATATACTGTGTATTATATATTACAGTTGCAATTGGTAATATAAATATTTGAATTACATGTTGGAAGAAGCAGAAGAAAGGAGAATCTATAGAAATAAATCTGTATTTACGAATTTAAAGGGATCATTTTGTTTATATTGAAGCTTTATATTCTTCTCAGAAACTAGATATATTTATAATGCATGAAGACAGTTGCAATTGCTTGAACTGACCTTGATTGATATTATGCACAGATGCCCTAATATACACAAGCACATCCACGCTAATTACTAAGGGATAATTAATCATCAATTACAGGATGTAAGTTGCCCCAACACACATAGAAACCACTTATTTAGTTGAAATCTTGAAGGAAATTAATATTAATACAAAGTTTAAACAGGCTCTGTAATGAATTTTGGGTGCTTTTCTGGCCAAAGTTAGAAATCATAAATATATAACTAATAACCCTGGTGACTATCTGGACCATCAAGCCATAGTTTGAAAGTTGCCTTCAGATTCAGAATCTGTTAGAAATATCTCTCTAAAACACTTTGAAAAACATCCAAAGATGTTGTGAAAAAAAAATTGCACCTGAAATAAGGCAGTGTAGCATGAAACAACAAATTTATCTTTTTTTTCCCCGGCAGTGTGTCTTGCGACAACATGGCACTTGGACAAGTCAGCAGCCCCTCACAGCCAGACTGACTGGTGGAAATACATAAATATTCTGTCAATTACACATTTAGTATTAACCTGCTCCCAGCAATTTGTGATAAGGTGTGGGAGTTGTGAGGTGAATCCAGCTAATAAATTACTGGAGCTGTTGAAGCCACTCCTTGGAACGACAGATTAAAAAAAAAAGAAAAAAAGTTACCTGGCAAATGTATTTCCCTTGGGAGCAGCCCAATCTAATTATGGAGGGAGATGAGGGGTGGATGTGGGAAGAGGCTTGGGAGGTGGGACAGTGTGAGTGCGTGTGTGTGTATACTGTATTTAAATGTGTGTAACCCAGCACTAGAAATCCTGTGCCACAGAATGTGATTTATAAGCTGAATGTTTACTGTATGTTTGTATGTATATACAAAGTGATCAGCTACAACATTAAAACCATTTACTGGCCGATCGGTGTATCTTAAAATGTGTCTCTTCCTGAGAAGTTGCATGATTGTATTATTGAGCTAATTAGAGAATAGCAAGGCAAAACCCAAAACCAATGCTAGTGGCCTTTATAGGCTACAATGTGCACTATGACCTTCAATATGAAAGTGCAAGACTGTCCTCATGTAAGAATTGGAGCCCATAGGTCATCTGTGCAAGCAGCTTATTACAACCCATAGTTACGTTTTAATGTTAGGCAACCTCTAGCACATTATGATGGTAGCAAAGGAGAAAGTTAGGTGACGTAGTATATGGAGCATCAAAGTCCATGTTAGGAGGAGGTTGGGGTGGATGGGATGGGGTCCTCAGAAACAATTTTGCCTCAGAGTCACCATTATTCAGTACAGTCTAGACAGGTAGCTCGACAGAATGACAAAGAGTGGCTTTACTGAATTCTGGTAATGGACAAAAAATGTCATTTAGAAACGGAGAAGAGATCAAAGCTGCCCCTCCTGTCACGATGTGAGCAACTGGAGTTTGGTGTTTCCAGTTGGATGATAGAATTGTTTTGTCAGTGATGAAATCCCGCCTTTCAGTCAGGCCACCGAGTGAGCAGCTCCTCTGCTCTGTAAGTGTGTCTGTCTGATGGAATAAAACACCTCACATCTCACACTCAATGCTAAAGCAGTGCAGAGGCTGATTAGAGGCAAATATAACACACACCACGTCTGTGCATGAAGGAAGAACTGATGGATGCTTAAATTCTACTGTCCCCGTAACAACAGCACTGTGAAAATGCTAAAGCACAGAAAGAAGATTGGGAAAATGTCAACAATTAAGCTTATTTCAACATTTCTCAAAATAAATGCAGTTATTGGAACCAGAATTCATTTGATTCTAAGACAAACTAGCATAATTCAAAGTTTGTTTAGTCCTTCTGGTTTGAAACATTTTATGTATTTTATGTCAATAAAACACTGTACTTAGTAAAAAGGAACCTGAAAGTTACTTAACACTTTTTGAGCCATTTTCTCCTTTAGGTAAAAATCTGTAGGCAGTTCTATGTTTCCCTGTGTGAGAGGAAATAAACCATAAAACATCCAATTTGTGATTGGAGCTAGATAATTAACACATACTGTAGCTAACCTACACATACTGTAGTAAACTCCAAGACAGTAACATCTTTATGTTCCCTTAAAGCCATTAAACCCCAAACTAAATGTTTTCTTTTTTTTTTTTTCCTTTTACATAAGCTTTTGTAGTTAGTTGCATGAGATGGAAGAAGTTTTGAGAATTGGAAAAATTTTTGTATGGGTAATCCTAGTGTTAACTGTTACATTAAGGTGAATTATGATCATGCTTTAAACAAATAGAGGCAAGAACATAATGAATTTATGAATGCTATTCAGTGTTAAAAACTGAGATGCCCTGTTACAAAATTAAGTAACTTGGTCAAAACCTAGCATATGGCTGGGCCGCCCTTTATCTGTTTGCTTTTCTCCTATGTCTGTGCTCAGATATATAGTAATTTAATACAGCAGAAATCCCAATGAAGCTGTTCTCATTTACCTGTTTTTTCTGTTTCTGTCGTTACACGACTGAACGAGAATGAAATAGTGACTGAAATCTGGCCCATTGAGACTACATGTTAAGCAGCAGTAGCTTCCAAGTCATTTCGAAGCTGCTGCTCTGCATTGCTAAAATCTTGATTTTATAACAACACCGTCGTCTGACAAAATCACCATACACATAAATTAAAGACAACGGCTGTGGTGTGCTCATTTTGGCTATATTTACTTGTAAAATGATCACCCAGAGAGAAGTCAGTAAATCTAGCAACAAAGGTGTTAGATTCATGGGTCGCATTTGAGTCACTAATTTATACTTATTCTGTTGTCTGACAACAGAAACTGAAAAAAACATGTAATGAGAACAGCTTTATTTGGAATTTGCTTGTACTGAATCACTGTATGTGTGACTGCAGAAGTTGGCAACACTGCCTGTAAGTTCCCCCCTGATAATGAAATAGAAACTGTTTGCGAAACTCAGCACTCAGTCACTCAGGCATTTGGCTGACCAATAGTGGAACTTTATCATGCACTCAGTCAGTCAGTCAGTTGGTGGACATTTGTGTTTATAGGGCTGGCCCCACTGTTGCAGTCCAGCCAAAAATATATATTGATGTTAAAGTGATGTTTCTTCTTATACTGTCTTCACTGGGCCACTCTATTCATACCACTTCAGAAACTGAACAACAAATCACTTAACAGGGTTGAAAAAAAGACCATACCATACCATTAATTGGTATGATACCATAGTAAGTATAAGTACTTTTACTAATAAGGTCACTGACAAAGCAAAGAAATTCAATTCATAATAAGTTATTCCTGGCTGAATGTACAATATATATGACATTTGCATTGTAAAGGATTCAGGTTTTTATGAAAGTTGCAAAAAAGATGTCTTTATTTACTCATTCAGCACATTTATGCAGCAATGAGCTCCAAAATCATATCAGATGTACATGTCTGTTGTAGGAAGAACCTGGGGTGTAAATACAATGTTTCTATCACAGATGCTACTGATACTGATCTTTTATTGTGTTTAGGTGCCTCTGACTACACAGACAGAGAAAGCCTTCATATGACAAATTATTTCAAATAATATGTTAATAGGCCAGAGGGGAAAGGAGGAAAAATCCCTTAATTACATTGAAAGCCCTCAGAAGAGAAAAAAGAGTGCTGCACCTTCTCAGCAACAACAAATGCTGTGGTATAAGTCTCAAAAAGTGTCTGTAATTAAACCTGACTAGGTAAAAACCTAGTTTTTGGCTGGACAATATGCTAAATTGAGGATGTAACTGAAAACTGTAATGGAACCACTGTACACAACTACTTTCATTGGAAAGTAGGTAAAGCCTGCATGAAAAGTCCTTAAATGTCACTAGATGATGTAATATGATGATTGGCATATTCATGAGGTATCTGTGTTGTGTTTGCATTCTGCTTAGTGTCAGCTGGTTTCAGCCCTTTATCAGTTTGCTTCTTTCTTAATCTCTGCGCTCAGATATACAGTAATTTAATACAGCCAAATTCCCAATGAAGCTGTTCTCATTTACATGTTTTTTTCTATAACTGTGTCAGACAACTGAGCAAGTATGAAATAGTGACTGAAACGCGGCCCATTAAGACTACATGGTTAAGTAGCAGTCACTTCTAATCTATTTCCAAGCTGCTGCTTTGCACTGCTAAAATCCTGATTTTATAACCACGACATCGTCTGACAGAATCACCATACACATAAGTTAAAGACAATGGCTGTACTAAGATTTTGGCTGTATTTACTTGTAAAATGATCACTCAGAGAGAAAGTTGGCTGCCATGCGGTCAATTGAATGAGACGCATAGAGAATTGTGCCTACAGAGGGAAAACCTGACCTTGTGCTCATGGGGCAATACTGGCGAGTCTCTTCTATGGAAAGTAGCTAAGGTTTGTTGAAAAAGTCACTAAAATTGTCGGTAGGTGCTTTGTTTGAAAAAAAAGTTGCTAAATTGGTCTGAAAAGTTGGTAAATCTAGCAACAATGGCAATAAGTTGGCAAAACTTCATGTAAATGCCCCCGTGATGATGTAATAGAAACTTTCACAGCAGTTAATTTTGAAATAGCAATGGCCAATGGGGAAATTCCTACACTTAGTTGGCAGACCAGTGGTGTAACTTCACCACTCAGTCATGTGGCATGAATAACCAACGGTGTACAACATTAAAACCAGTTAACAGTTTTAATGTTGTGTGTGATTGGTGTATGCACTGACGTCTATGCTATTTTTTTCCTGACCTCTCACTGTGCACGCTACTTTACTCCTAATCTGTCTTCTGTTTTCAATTGATTCACCCAAGGTAAGCTTGTCTGTCCTTGCCAAACTTAAAAAAATAAATAAAAATTTAAATATCTCATTAATATGGAATGTTTTGGTGACCACCCTGACCTCTTGAGGCTGTCCTCACCAGCAAAGTAACACCATTGCTCATTTGGTCAAACACTTTTTAAGACTGTTTCAACAACTTTTAAGGTAACATGGATGAGGAAGTGTTCAATAATGGAAGTTTGAACATTCATAAAATTCCAACTGGACATGAATACTGTGTGATAAAGTGGAACGCTCCAGAACAAGCAAGTAAGTGGACCTTTGAAATTGTTTGTCAACTACTGATCAAGGTCAAAAATATAAAGTGCAGCTTGACTCATGTTGATGTTTTCCTGACAAGTCACCTCTCGAAGTCGTATGTAGTTGGAAGTAGTGTGATGTGTTTTGCTCTTGCATTTTAATAATTTGATTTCACCACTAGAGCTCCTGTGGGGGGGGGGGGCCTTATGATTGCAGGCCGTGAGGAAGAACATCCTTCATAGCAAGAAATGCACTGCTTACAGCAGCACAGCCCACAGCATGATCACCACAAGACAATAAGCAAAGAACTTGCAAGAGGAACAACACCAGAGATGCCAATCCGACAAACCCAAGTCAAGTGCTAGCCAAACCAGTGACAAGGAGGCATTGAGAAGCTTCCACCTGAATCTCTACTTAACCCTCCAAAAGACACTAGGAGGCAGTGCAACTTCCAAACTCAACCTCCTCAGCAACATCATCTATGAGAAAAGCAAAGGAGAGATTTGGAAAAAATGCCTCAGAGGAAGATAATCCCCAATGTGAATGGAAAGTGGGAGATACTCAGGTTGGTAAAGGAGTGACAACTACTTTGGAGATCATGGAGGAAAGCTGAAGAGCAGGAGAAGGAGGGCCAAAAAACTCTATGGAACCAAGTCAAAGTCAGACTTGCAAACCTAAAGAGAGCTGAAAAGCAGGGGTCGCAAGGATAAGGTGAGGGCAAGCTTCTGCCAGGACCTATTCAGATATGCCTGAGGTCTGCTGGAGGAGACGCTCAAGTTCTTCCACATAACTTGGTATCAAACTACTTTAACAGCCTCTTTGTCTGCTACACAAGCCAGGAAATCACAACCAATTGGCACCAGCTTGCAATTCAAGCATTTAGTGTTTCAGTCCAGTCTCCAGACGACTACAGCCAACTCAGAGGTTGGATTTCACCTTTGTTCAACTTTTACTTTGCGCGTATGGTCAATAGATACACTGATGTTCTATGTTTGAAAATTGATAAATCATGAATCTCAAATACCAAATCACCCCACTGAGTGCAATATCACACTATCAGACTACAAATGTTATGGTCCCTCTTATAAAATGTTTACAGTTTGAGATCGCTCTACCCATTATTTATTACCTGATGTGAATTGTGACATTGAATCCTTTATCCAGAGCGGTTGAGCACATTTATTAGACAGAAAGCTGATGCAACCATATCTTTAGGGAAGAGATCAGGGTGGACGTTTGGACATACACAGTGTCTGACTGCAGTTTGCATCTTGTTTCCACACTAAACATTGGTTTCTTTTAACCAATACCACACCCTTTTCCAAACCTTTACCAAATAGTTTTAGCTGCCTAAAGTCAGCCAAACGTAATATACTGAGGCAGGAGATCGGAAAACAGCAACAATTCCTGATGAATGCAGGTAGATCAGAAAACAGTCATGTGATTTCTTTTGGAAGAAAATGCCAAATTACCTGCTTAGTCTAAAATAAAAGTTAATTCATGACCTTGGAAATTGTAATTAGATACTTACTAACTTTTTCTCAAGCTTTTAAATGTTTTTCATGCTCCCTAGAACAGAAACCCTTTACATTTAAATTAGACACTGATCTTTTGTCTTGAATTAACAAATGAGGCTTATTTACACACACAATAAAAAAAAACCCTCAAAGTACTTATCTTATTCAAATATGAATTTACAGTCAGTAATTTTTTTGTTTTGTTTTGGTTTTTCTTTTTTGTTTTTTTTATGATGGATAAATGACAGTGTCTGCTTTTCTCAGATCTATAACCATGACAAAAATAATTACTGATGAAAAGACCCAACCATTTCAATTCAATTCAATTCCATTTTATTTATATAGTGCCAAATCATAACAGGGGTCATCTCAGGGCAGTTTTCATATAGAGCAGGTCTAGACAGTATATTATTATATTATAACAGTTATATTTATAGAGACCCAACATTCCCCCATGAGCAAGCACTTGGCGGCAGCAGCAAGGGAAAAACTCCCTTTTAACAGGTAGAAACCTTGAACAGACCCTGGACATGGTGGGCAGCCGTCTGCCTCGACCGTCTGGGTTGAGAGAGAGGGGAGAAGTCAAGTTAGTAAAAAGGATTCCTGAGACATGAGATAAGTACAGATGGAGAGGAAGAGGAGGAAATAGGAGCTTGGTGCATCATGGGAAGTCCCCCGGCGGTCTAGGCCTATAGGAGCATAACTAGGGGGTGGTTCAAGCCACGCTTGACCGAGCCCTAACTATAAGCTTTATCAAAAAGGAAGGCGTTACGCCTACTCTTAAATGTGGAGAGGGTGTCTGCCTCCCAGACCAAAACTGAAAGTTGGTTCCAAAGTAGAGGAGCCTGATAACTGAAGGCTCTGCCTCCCATTCTACTTTTGGAGACTCTAGGAACCACAAGTAAGCATGCCTTCTGGGAGCGCAGAGTTCTACTGAGGTAATAGGGTACTATGAGCTCTTTACAATATGATGGTGCTTGACCATTAAGGGCTATGTAGGTGAGGAGGAGGATTTTAAATTCTATCCTGGATTTTACAGGGAGCCAATGCAGATAACTAACACAGAAGAAATATGATCTCTTTTCCTAGTCCCTGTCAGTACTCACACTGCAGCATTCTGGATCAGCTTGAGAGTAATTAAAGACTCTTTGGGACTGCCTGATAATAAGGAATTACAATAATCGACCTAAAAGTAATAAAAAAAAGGAATAGTTTTTTCTTTTTTAAGGCAACATGAGCCTTATTTGTGAAATGTCCCTGAAGTTTATATGTGGGAGTTAAAGGACATATCCTGATCAAAGAGAACTCTGAGATTCGGGGTTGGGAGCCAAGTACAATAGCTTCAGTTTTGGCTGGGTTTAACAGCAGACAAATACTATTGGGTATCATCTGCATAACATTGAAGTTTATGGAATGTTTCCTTATAATATTGCCTAAAAGAAGCATATACAAGGTGAATAGAACTGGTCCAAGCACAGAACCTTATTGAAATCTGTGACTAACTTTTGAGTATATGAAGGATTTATCGTTAACGCGCACATACTGAGATCGCTCTGAAAAATAGGACATAAACCAGTTTAGGCAGGTCCTTTAATGCAAATTAATGTTCCAGTCTCTGTAATAGGAAATGATGGTCAATATGCAGCACTAAGATCTAACAAGACAAAACAGAGACAAGTCGTTTGTCCAATGCAATTAGAAGGTAATTTGTAACTTTCTCCAGTGCTATCTCTGTGCTATGATGCACTCTTAATCCTGACTGAAAATCCGTGAATAAACTATTATTATGTAAAAAGTCACACAACTGGTTGGCAACAGCTTTCCCATGAATCTTAGCGAGAAGGTGTGGTTAAAACGTTGAGTGGGTTTATTTACAATTTGAGCAAAGCCAACTGAGTCTAATAATGAGATAAACACAGTGATAAGGCTATCATTATCCACATCCACATGAATATTGAAAAATCAACTTCTATAATTACTTTATCTGTACTAAGGACTAAACTTTATAAAAACTCTGAGAATGGGCCAAGAGCACGGTACACTGATGGTTGTATAAGACTAAGAACCAGGCTTTTGAATGAGTTATAATTGAATTTAGGTTTATCATTATTAGGCTTAAGTTGAATAAGGCTGCAAGTCCAACTCCCAGCCAGTGCCTGGAGGAATATTAAAATGATATTTAGGCTAACATATTCATTGTGACACAGCATGGTTTCAGTGAGACTAAATATATCAATATGATGATCTGATATTAGATTGTTTACTAATACAGCTTTGGATGGCGGCGATCTAATTTTTAGGAGTCCACATTAAATTTTCCTATTTTGGCCGCCTTCATTTTTGTTAAGTTTTTGTGTACAACTCCTCTTCTGTTTATTTTTGAGTTAATTAATTTAGATGGTCGGGGGGCAGACAGTCTCCATGGGGTTTTGGGTGGGTGACTGCTGTAATGGAAGCACAGAGAAGCGTGTAAGACTGCAACTCTTCCTCCTGGTCTCAACTCTGGGTTGTCATGGTTTTGGTCTACTAATAAACTCAGTCAGATTTCTAGATATGAGAGCTGCCTCGTCCAAAGTCTCTCCTAATCAGACCAGGTCTTCACCAAAAATTCTGCCAATTATCAACAAAGCCCACGTCGTTTGCTGGACACCAATTCGACAGCCAGCGGTTGAATGATGACATGCGGCTATATATGTCATCGCTGGTCAGATTAGGAAGGGGCCCCGAGAAAATGACGTAGTCTGATATTGTCTTTGCATATATAGACACCAACTCAACATTAATTTTTCTGACATCCAATTGGCGTAATCGGGTGTTGTTACTACTGACACCAATAACAATCTTACTGTATTTACCTTTATCCATATCCAGCAGTATCAAATAGGATTCTACGTTGCCCGCTCTGGCCCAAGGAATACATTTGACTATGGTCGCTGGTGTCGCTACCTTCACATTTCTCAAAATAGAGCTGGCAATAACCAGAGTTGGTTTCTCAGCGGCTGTGTCACTGAGTGGGGAGTATCTGTTTGAAGCATGAACTGGTTGGTGAACAATGGGCTTCAGCTTAGGGCTATGCTTCTTGTTACAAACAGTCACCCAGCCACCCCGGGTAACCGGCTGCTCCGGAGCTGCTGGGAGGAGAGTAGGATCTACACTGGGTCGACTCGCACTGGTGGCTGGCTAACTAACGTAGCTTATTATCTGGTTTCCATGGTGCGGAACGGTGCTTCCAATTCACTGAAACTGGAAATCACACAAGACGCTGACCTCAGCACGTCAGCACGTCAGCACATTCCACATACATAAAGTTCAATATAGCCGCTGAGTGTGAAGGAGGAGGCCAGATATTTTATGAAGGGCTCACTTTGGCTTCACTTGAATACCATTGGGCTCACATCTATTTTGTCTCTCCTTTGGCTCCTTGCTTTTTTCCCCTTCAGATATATACATATATAAATGGCTCATGCCCAAACATCTATCAGCTGACATATCTCAGTTTTGCTGTCTGTGGTGCGTGAAGCACAGAGAAAGGGAATTATCCCTTTCCTGATTGGATTAGACTGACATGAGGACCATATTTCACCATAGGTACCCTCCACGCACACACACACACACACACACAAACACACACATGCATTCTCATACACATATACGTGTACACACCCCAACCCCTCTCCTCCTTGAGACTCACTGTTAAAGGAGAGATAAAAATGAGGAGATGATAAATTTACTGGAGAAGTGCTTTGTGCCCTATTCTGTTCCCATCACTGTTGACTGAGCATGAGACAGGATGATAGATGTCCAGCCCCTCCTAAACCCCCCACCCCCTATCCCACATTCCTACTAGCGCTTAATGATGCCTTCCAATAAACCTACATTCAATCTACACATTACTGGTACAGCTCCCATTTATTGACCCGGCCCGTTATTACTTTTTAATGGAGTCAGTGCTGATCTGAGAGTTAAATTTGAGATGGAATCAATAAGCGCATGAGTAAATTATATGCTTAACCTTGACCACTCATCTGTTTGACACTAAAAGAAAAGACAAGGAACAAAAGAACAGATTTGAGATATAAATATCATTCCAGTGAGAGGCAATAGCATCGGACTGGTCCCAGTGAAAACTGGGATTATTAAGATTTATCTCTGTGTTATGACAGCATAAGATGAGGGTAATTCTACTTCCATCCAAACATGTAATCAAACTCTGTTTTGTCAGAATGCTGTGGAGGCAAATGTAAAGTGCCATTAGCATCAGTCAGGAGAGAGAAAGATAACTAGTGGATGAGAGGCAGCAGCAGAGGGTAAAATACGTATATTCAAAACTGTTCCAATCTAATCATCCAGTCCAAACATTTACACCCTTACAACCGTCCCAGTTCCTATTTTATAGATGTAAAGATATTATTGTTTGGCCAATATGATAAATGAATAGACATACCTAAACAACAAATTGTTCACTTTCAGGAAAACAGCAGTCCCATTTTTTGCCCCATTGCTTTATAATTCTATTTATTTGGGAGGTTTTTTGTTTGTTTTGTTTTCATGTCTGTTTATTATTTAAACTGCTAGGCAGAATTCTGCAATCACTTGGGCTAGACCAGTTAAAGAGAGTTAGAGAGAGAAAGAGAGAGAGGTTATAGTCAAACTACCAAATACATAAAACCATTTTCCATTTAGGTCTGCTAAATGCAAATAAACTGGTTACAGCATGATTGATGAACACATCTAACTGCTGTCTCACATTCTCATGCCTGTGCTCGAATGCACACATACTAATAGACAGCCTATACTAATTTAGGTCTGTGAATCACCCATTGTGACCAGATTTTTTTCTGTATGTTGTAGGGTTTATACAGGAGTGTGTGTGTGTGCGTGTGTGTGTGTGTGTGTGTGTGTGTGTGTGTGTGTGTGTGTGTGTGTGTGTGTGTGTGTGTGTGTGTGTGTGTGTGTTTGTGTTTGTGTGTGTGTGTGTGTGTGTGTGTGTGTGTATGTTGACAAAAGTGTAAACTGCAACAGCTAAACTGACAGATGAAAGACGAAAACACCATAATCCTGGAGCTTCTATTACTGCAGCCCAGCAATACAACACATACATATGAATATACACAAACACTTACATATGCACACATTCTTCTATCTTGCTATGCAAAACAGCAATGACTCAGAGAGAAAAAGGCTTGAACTTCAAGAGCACAGAAGGCCTTCAGCTTCAAAGCCAGTGGAGGAGACAAACAAGCCAACAAACACACAGCAAAGGGTAACTTAAAGCAAATCCCTCTCAGACCTCTGACTTCTGACTTTCAGCCCACACAAGGCTGATCTGGGGTCAGCTACAACAGAAATTAAATCTCTGAAGGTGGTTGGCCAGCCCTCTTAGATGACATAAGGAAGATCAAACAAACAGTGAGAAGGAGAGGAGAAAGTTTGATTGGGCGGATACAGAGTTAGAAGGCTCTTTCAAATGTCCAGCTGGATTTCAGCTGCTGCAAACAGACCAAAGGAGGTTACTAGTATGGAAAGCCTTAGGGTTTTAAATACTATTTAATCGTGGTGATTGTGGAAGTTGTTGCCCTTGCTATTATTGTTATTGTTTTTGTTGCTGTTTTTGCTTTTGCTATCATTAGAATTGTTGTAGTGTTCTGGTGTTGAGGAGTGTTGTTGGTGTTGCCCAATCATCATTACAGTAGCCCAATCTTTAAATGTTTTTAGGCTTACAAGGCATATTTAAGATCTACCCACAGATTTTCAATTATGTTCAAGTCAGGGGACTGTGAGGGCCATTCCAAAAACTTAATCTTTCATTTTGTGAAGTAGTTCATGGTGGATTTGGAAGTATGCTTTGGATCACTGTCCTGTTGTAGAAGCCACCCTCGTTTCAGTTTCAGACGAGCCCATGGTTGTTGAATGTTACCACAAGGTTTGAAGAGTAAGAAAATGTATCAAGCTCTGGAATTATCATCAGTTGACACTTCCTAGTGAAAATTCTTGACTTACTTTACAAGTCCTGTCAAATCAATTAAGGCCTTACGAATTAATTAAGATCTGAGTGTTTTACAAGTACAGGGGTGCCCAAACTTCCATATGCCACAATTACTGTTTTATTAAAAAATTACTCTTTTATTAAAAAAATAAAAAATAAGGTCATGACATTATCATGACAAGATCATGGCCTGGTTTAATACAGAAAAAGTTCACAGAGACCTCACACACAACATGTTTGTTTCCACTTCATCAGAACCACGGTCATTTCCCCTGAATGTAATCCAGACAGTGTTCACATTGCCGCCACAATATAACTGGTAGTTTAGTAGTATATGAGTGCAATATCTAGGAGACATATCTGATATATTGGATGTTTGTGGAAAAAACTACTGTAAAAATATACAAGCAGATAAATTCATGCAAATAAAGCAAAAAAAAAAAAAAAAAAATCACTTTTCATTCAGTCTGAAAACTGAAGTGTGATGAGGTTCCATCCCCAGCACTATTTCTCATTTTTCTTCCTCTTCTCCCCTTCACACACATAAATGCAGACCTTCACACACATAAATGCACATGCACACACACAAACACACACACACTCACACAAACACAAACACACACACACACGGGTTCCATTCAATAGGCCTGTCTACCTTTGGTTCACAGCAGTTTGTGATGCCAGATGTTCTCTGTGGGTTAGGATCTATTTGTAACCTGGTGGAGTTGGTCTCCACAGGCTAATTACTCTATTTAGGGTATAGGGTTCCTGCAATTCAGCAATTCAGGAAGAGCCAAGGAGGAGTAATTATGTCGACAAAAACAAGGGCCACACTGGTTACAGTTAGACCAAGTTAAATAAAAATAATAGCTTTTTAAAATTTCCCTTGTTGACATTCAGGGAAACACATTTGGAAAAATTATCAAGTAAATATAGAGAAAATAACCTAGAACCAAAAATCTACAATGTTTATTTGATTGGAAGAAAAATACTGCATAAAGATAAAATGTGATTTGAAATAAGTAAAAAAAATAAGGTTTTTACGTGCCCTTTGATAGTCAAAATCTGTTCTCTACAGACACTTCCATCTAAGTTTTTTCCCAGTTAAGCAAAAGTCTAATATCTGGCAGCATGAATTATTATGGGAGCATGAATATTGCAAAACATTTATCAAATGTATAATGAGAGTTGTGAACTTGAATGTCATATAGAAATTAAAGGAGATGTAATATTTCATACAATTTGTGTAACACCCCGTCCTCTCAACCATGCAGCCAAACTAGAATGTCATACACATACTGCTGGAATCAGGAAAAGTAACTTTTTCCAGTGATAGTACATATGATGTCCATAGGGGGTAGATTTTCAACCAATCATAAACTGTATAAAAGACACTCTTTATAGGTTGAGTTCTTCTCGCGTTATCTTTTTTTTTCAGTATGAAAAGTTATCCAGGTTAATGTCTGTGCATCCATTGTTAGAAAGAAAACAAGATCTCATCGTATCTGCAACATGACTTATTTAACAGTGCAGATTTTTAAAATGTAAACAGTATCCGGTTTAGGTGTAGTCCACAGCTTACTGAATGACCTCATAGCAACAGTACATGTTCTGTTTACAGTCAAGGCATGATGGGGATCCTGGTAGCAAAAATTCAAATAATAGTCATCCCAAATGGACATATGATATAAATAAATATATAATGCAATATGGAAGGCTCAGCTCAGGACACATGAGTGACAGATCACCAGCCAGATTTGGATATTTTTGAGCTCCTTGAGATAATGATACAGAAAACAATGCAATTCTTCTATGTATAGATTAACAATGATAATCACAGCAGAATACAGGATATTAAAAACATTTACAATGAGACATACTCCACACCTACATGGGGAATAGGAGACCAAAACAATAAAGCAAAAAAGGATCAAACTGACTGAACAGAAAATGGTGAGTTGATATTCTAACAATCAACTACAGACAAACCAGAGAACAAACACTCCAACACAGCAGCAGTTACAGTTGCAAACTTGGCTCCTGATCCCACAGATGAAAATAAACTCTTTCCATCATAGACCCTGGTAGTAAATGGACGTACTTGGGTCAATCGAATTTATTAAATAAAAAGATGGTTGCCTATTTTGCCTTCCCAACACACACACACATACACACACTCACAACACACACACAGCACACACACACACACACACACACACACACACACACACACACACACACACACACACACACACACACAGTGTGAGACAGAGCAGCTGTCCTTGTTACAAGATTGCATGTACTTCCATTCATTGTGGACAGCCTAACCTAAACAATAACCCTAATCTTAACCATAACCAATTCATGCGTTACCCTAACCTTAACCTAACCGCAATTTTCACCTACCCCTAACCTTAATCAGGGCCTCAGAAATCATGTATTGCCTCATGGGGACCGCGTTTTGGTCCCCACCTTGTCAGGACTACTGGTGTTTATACGGGAAAAGGTCCCAAAGAGATGAAAAAAATGCATAAACACACACAAACACACACACATTCACACACCCATTCCATCAAAGTCATAAACACAGCACACCAATCTTGGCTTTAGCTTGTCCACATTCTTTCAAGTTCACCAGTCTCACCTCAGTTATTTCTAGCTGCAGGAAAGAGTGTGAATGTGTGAATCAGTGTGATTTTAAGTATTATTTACGCGTTCCTCTTATGCCCAATGACAAACTTTGTCTGACTGAGGAAAGTGGGTGGTAGGACGGACAGAAAGGAGGGATGGCAAAATAAAATAGTCCTTTTCCTGCATCAGTTTGAAAAGATATTCAGGAATTTCCCCTCAGCTTCAGATTCACTTAATTTCAAATGCCTGTGTGGGTTTCTAAGCTCAGAAGCATTCAAAAGGCCCATATGAGTCAAAGCCAAACAAGAACAACAACACAATTTACTTTCAATGAGACCGCCAACTCAGTTAAAGCCAAACCTCAATAAGGTAACGAACCCTTGGAAAGATTCGACAAGCTTTGTAATCAACTTTAATTTGACTTTCATGTCAGCTCAGAAAGCAATCATCGTAGCCCATTTCTGTCTAGTCAGTAATAGATATACATAAGTGCATGAATATATTTTTTTGATCTAAAGCAAAGGCTTCTATTTACTGCCACATATTATGCAAATGGGAAAATGCAAATGTCCATTAAAACAGCAGAATGAGCTTGTGCTTGCTGTTGTGCCACATTGCGCCGATGGCGCTTTCATGTGTAATCAAAGACGAAAAGCCAAGTTACTATCAGTGATATCAAAGGCCTCTTCTGAAACACAATATAATCTTATATCTATCCCAATTATGGGACTCTTTTTCCTCCACACTAAAAACAACTGGGAGCTCGCTTCAAAGAGAAAAAAGAAATTGTACTGGCTGTTAGTGACACAGAGGAACATCAGCACACCAACACATGCACACAAAATAATGTGTACACAGAGGTTGGAAGACAATCACTGTATTATGTATCTACTTTAGAACCTTAGTGGCACTCTTTGATGAAGATGACAGTGACTGATGCCTGTGAATGCCATTTATACATAGCGACAGTCTACTTTTTACTTACATAAGAAATACCTTATATTAAAAAAACAAAACCTACTTGCATCTCTCTGCTAATTCATTTTGTTCCCAAATCTAGAGAGACACATAAATAAGACTGAGTATCATTTGAAAATGTTTAAAACCCCAGCATTATGTTTTAAAATGGATGATTCAGTAGTAAAAAGAAAAAACAGAAAAAAGTCAAAGTTGTCAAATGTCTGAGCCAGCACAAAAACAAAAATAAGTAAAAGAAAGGCAATAGCATTTAAATCAGAAACTATATGATCGAACAATACGTTAACATGATACTCTGCCATTTCTCACTCCTTCACAACTTTCTGTAGCCTACTCTGTGCTATAGAAACATTTTCTATCAGTACAATAAAACAACAATAGTTTTTTGGGGGGCTACAAAGGGAGGCATGACAGAAAAAGTTTGAGAACCCCTGGGTAATCAATCTGGACAGAAGTCACAACAACAGCCAATGGGAATTCAGCTTAAGTGGGACGAAAAAGAAAATCAACTAGATGAGATTCATTTCCTTATTTTCTTACAGATTTGCTGTATTTGTTAATTTCCACTGACTCCCACAGTGCCCACTTCTTCCAATGCCTTCTCCTGGCCCGAGGAGACTGGGTGAAAACAGTCATGTGTGTCATCAAAAAAAAACATGGAGCCACCTGCCTCTCTTCCAAGGACAGCCTGGACAACTTGGTGAGTTAAAGTTTTAGGAGAAGGTCAACCTGCTTATGGAAACTGGCTGAAGTGTCTGTTGTGGTGGTCGTTGAGCATTTGGCCTTTAAAATCTTACAGAAAACTTTCAGTGAAGCCCTTCACAGAGAGATATGTTCCTTACTTCCTTTCAGACTACTTTTATTTGACTAAAATGGGATTTTCTGTCTCCAGCAAGATAACGGTGAGCAGTAAAGCAACACTCTCATCTTGAAACTAGTATGTTATGTCACAAACATTACAGCCATGGTTTTTCTATACTCTATATTCTATATTTTCTGTACAGACTTGCCATATAAGCTTTCATTTTGAACAGAGATGCCACTTAACACTTGTGGGCTTGACAGTGATTGCAGGGATGTCAGGACAGTATAGTGGCAGCTTGGAGTGAAAATTTTAGTCTTTCTGTATATACTGTATAGTTAGTAGCTCTGAGGCATTATATACAGCTAAAAAGAGAAGCACAGGAGGGAGCAACACCTCACCACCGAAACTGTGGTTTAAACTCAGCCTAAAGAAGGAACAGGTAATATTACCCGTGATTCTTGTCACTGTATGCAGCCTTATACAGCTCCACGCAAACCCAGGAGGATGGAGGACTCATTTTTGGTCCTCACACTTTTGTGGCTGGCATAACTCTTGCAGATATATATTTATAGTTTAAATCATAGTACATAGCCCATGGCCTCATGATCATCACCTTCTTTAGGTGCTGCAAGACTGCAGCTACAATGCACATAACACCCCTATGGACTGATACTAGTTTCTAGAAAAACCTCAAAACCTCAAAAATCGGGATGATATACTTAGCTAAGTGTTTGCTCTTCACAGCAGAATGCAGTTTCCAGCACCTCCAGGCTATTTTCCTATGACCTACTTCCCTTTTGTAATTTACCTTGTGCTGTGCATTATGGTCACATTTTGAACAATGTGTGTAGGGATAAGAGCTCTATGTGTGTAGATGTATTGAGCAGTGTTTGTTCATTGTCAGCAGTGTAAATCCAAACAAGTACTCAGGTCCTCAAGGGCCTGTGAACACCGAGCTCAGCTGGTCAGCAGAGGAAAAATGTAGTGGAACTATACAAAATATACCATCAATTTATAATACATATATTTAGTCCTTGTTATAGACTGCAAACCTGCTTGTCTATGAAATGTCAGGAAAAAAAAGTTAAAAATGCCCATCACAAGATCCCAGACCCCACACCCACCACCGAGCTAAATATTAATTTAGGAATATACAGTAGATCACATGAGCAAAACATAAACTCACTCACTAATGAAAACCAGGTGACACAAGCTGAACTTGGGGTGTTTTGAGTCCTTGGGCTCTGGGGTCCAGGAGCAGTTGTCTACTTCGGCCAGATGGTTATCTAGCATAAGGTCAGATGATAATTCTTTGTTTTGTCTGACCAACAGTCAAAAACCCAAAAATATTCAATTTAGAACAATATAACCCTGACAATAACTGGAGCTCCTCAGAGCTCAAATTGACTGTTTGGCATTTCTACTTGATAAATGACCTCATAATCAATAGCGATAATCAATCTATCAAAATTGTTCTTGATTGATTTTCTATCGCTTGAGTAATTGATTTTAGTACTTGCTTGTATTGTTGAATAGGTGACAACATACAACAATTTAGATGAAAATGTGACTTGCTTTAAAACAAGTGAAAATCCTGATAGTAAGAAAATTGCAACAAGGTAAAAAAAACAAAAAAAACAAAACAACAACTTTATGAGCTTTTGCTGAGCCGTGAGCCACATTTACGCGGCACTGCACCTTTTTTTGCCACTGATTTCCATAATCACTCCATGGCTCCCCAGTATTGATTACATCTTCCAGCAAACTTCCACCACCAGCAGCACCATCAGCACCAAACTCAATTTCATTAGATTGAGCCAACTCACAGAGATTATACATATGAAACATAAGGAAGAGCTGGGAGTGAGGACAGACAGCAAGAGACAAATGAGACGATGGAAAAGAGAGGAAGAGAAGCAGCTGCCTGGCTGAGAGTAATGAAGGATAATAAGTTGACTCTGATTGGAGTGGAGTGGGGAGTGTGTATTATGTTTGAGCAAGGCCAGTCTGTTCCTATTGATTTCGCAGTGCAGTTCTACAGCCAACCCTGCTGTAACTAAGTGAAGCTCTGATTTTTCATATTTGAACCATGGCAGCCAAAAATCTAAAACAAAAACTGGCTGGTGGCTAACATACTGAATATTTGATTTAGGGCTGATCAGATCTGTCTCCTTCAAGGCTTGAGTAACAATTGGGAAAAGCAGGCAACTGCCCCGGGGCCTCTAACTGCCCATATTCATTGCGTGTCACTTGAATTGTATTATATGTTATTACTAATTTGTTGGGATATGGGTTTCACTTTATTTTAAAGGTCTGTCCTTTATGTAAAGTAATTTCCTAACAACTTCTAACGACTTTCCTGAAAAAGACGTTCAGTATGTACTGTAACTGTGATTCATCTTATCTTATCTTATTTGATTCTAATAATGTTTTTCCAAATCACCACAAACCATGGAATTTTTGGGGCTTACCACTACTACTTTTAGCGATGGGGCCGCCAAGTTGGATAATCTGGCCATGGTCTCTTTACATATGAGTCAACCACAATTCAATTCAATTTAAATCAAAAAACTTTGGGGGGGGGGGGGGGGGCTGTGGAGACTTTGAGAATTGTAGGTGTGGGGGGTTAGTCAGTCCCAGGAAAGAGAGGAAAGGTGGCCAAGAGCAGACTGGAGTTTACAAGACAAAGAGCCACATATGTGAAGATTGCCTTCCTCTGGTTAGTCCTAGCTGCAAGGCAACGCAACACACCTGACAGAGGGCAGACATATGAAGTCCCTGTGTTGGACATAGGTGGGGTAATGTAGAATGACCTGGGCTTTTTCCGAAGTGTTTGCTGATCGTTCAGTGAGGTCAGAGACCAGAGGGTGTGGCCTATGATTTTGAAGCAAATGTTCACAGTCTTCTGGAGACGCTTCTCATTTTGGATTGTGACAGAGTGGAGCCAGCAAATGAATGAAAAGATTATTATGTTTTCAGTGAAAGAGTTTCAAAATGTGTCAAAATGTGATATTTCTGCTTACCTCAGCAAATACTGATGCTGTTGGCACTTTTCGATGATCACCTCTGTTTTGGGTTCAAAGCGCTGTTTCTTGTCAATGACAGTGCCCAGATATTTGTACCCGTGTATGACTTCCGCTGGTTACTCACAAATTATGTTCACAGGCAACGAACATCTCCTTGGTCTTAGTAAGATTCAGCTCCAAACCAGAGTAGTCACACCATTCCAAAAACTCAGGTCAGGCCCGTAATCTTGGACAGGGCCTCAGAGCAGTGAAAAGAGCACAGTATCGTCCACAAACTTCCCCAGGTGGTGATTAGGATGGCGAATTTTGCAGTCATCTGTGTACAAGATGAGGTGAGAAGCGACAGCAGAGGTGAGAGGACACAGCTTTGGGGGGGGCAGTTGATGTGTGAGATCAGAGAACCTTTCATTGTCCAGCACCTTCTGTGTTCTTAGAATAAGGAATTCCATAATTCCAGAATAAGATGGTTATCCAAGTTGAAGCATTTCATAAATTCTTTAGCCAGGATGTGAGGTTGTAGGGTGTTGAAGGCAGACTAGAAATCTGCAAACAGGAGTCAGGTGGATGTGTTGGGGCCCTCTAGTTGATCGTGGACAGTGTTCAATTTGAAAAGTTTGGCATTGTCAACTCCTCTGTTAGCGCAACATGCAAAGTGAAGAGGATCCATCTGTGTGGCTGTAGGGTTGGTGCTGTAGCTTTTCACAATCCTCTTTAAGGAATTTATGATGAGAAAGGTAAGGGCTATAGGTCTGAGGGCATTCAGGCCCTTGGACTGCTCTTCTTGGAGATGGGGATCATTGTGGAATGTTCCCATGACTGTGGGACAGTAGCAGTAGATAGAGAGCTCTGGTATTGCTGCTGGAATAACCCTCCTAGCTTTTCAGCACAGTATTTCTGTGTATGGCCGCAGATGTTATCTGGGCTAGGAGTTCTCTTGGCCTGTGTCCGTTTCAAACACTTTACCACAGAATTGACGTTGATAGTGATGGGGCACGCTGGGACATGCTGCTGATGGTGTCTGCCATTTGTGATTGATGATATTTCTCAAACCTTGCATAGAGGGAAAATCTACAAAACCATAAACCACTGAAAAAAACATTAATGGACCCTTAACATCAACCAAGCGTAGAAGAAATGAATCATGCAAACATAATAGAAATGAGGACATAATTTGAAAAGAGGTGAACAATGTGGATGTATGAACAAACCAGTTAATAGATAGATAGGTACACTGTATTGACATTCCAGCCATACTTTATGTGATGGTGAAACGTCAATCCAAAACCGTAATAATTTCCCGCTATAAAAGCCTCCAATCTTCTCGGAAGACTTTCCATCGCATTTTGGAACCTGGCTGCGGGGATTGCTCACATTCAGCCATATAATTATTATAAATAAATTATATTTGGCAGGATGTGATGCTTGTTTGTGTTTTTTAGTGACTTTGGATGAATCTGAAGTTGTTACAACACACACACACACACACACACACACACACACACACACACACACACACACACACACATTCACACACTCATTTCCCTTTGGCTCGAGTGAAGCTGTACTTGTTTCCCTCTCTGGCTGGTGTTGTTGAATGAACTCAGCAGTGTGAATGTCTTTGATCTCTCAAAAGGAGGAAGAGGACAGAATGGGAATGGTGAGGAGGACAGAGGACAGAGGGAGGGATGGAGGGAGTACAAAAGTCAACAGAGAAGAACAGATGGCAAGAGAGAGAGGGAGGAAAAAACAAAGGGAATTGTAGAAATCTAGCCTTTAAGACCTCCTAGTACCAACTGGATTTGGAAGATTTCATTAAAAAACTTTGGATTTAGTGGTACACCTATGATGAGCCAAACTGTACCATAATTGGTATCAGAATCTACATCCAGAGAGAAAATGTACAATTTGTATATCCCAAGTTGGATTGATATGCATGTTTGAATATTATTTAAATTTAAATATTTAAATCAATGACCTTTTCTATCCATTTCCACACAGGAAAAATATTAAGTGTTTCAAAAGGCTGTGAAACGTGGTTTAGATCAGAGATGGGACAAAATCGGTGAAACACAGCCATGTGTCATACCAGCTGATTTCACTGATTACCTTCCAACCAAAGAGGAGGCAAAAGTAATCAGTGAGATAAGCCTCTTTAGCCTTTTCTTGACCTGAAAATTTGCAGAGCATGAGCACCCCTCACTGATTCAATATGGCTGACAAGGGAACACAAAAGAAAAAAAAATGATGACATGAAGTTTACCACAATAGAATCTCATGACACAAGGCTTGTGCACAGACCTGTTTGAAACTTACTCTTCAATCCATCATCCACCTCAATGAAAGATGAGGAGGTGTATCACATTAATTCTTTCTCACTTCTGAGTTGGTCCATAAGATATAAACCCACAGTAAAACTAAAAACATACAAATACTAATATAAGCATACTCATACATGTATGGTACCTGAGAAAAATGTTGCACTACAGATAGTTCAGTTAATTGGCTACCAGAAGACAATGTGTGATAAACTGAACATTAGTTCTACAATGAACAGAACCTGTTCTCAACACAGATTTTGACAAAATAACATCCCGTCTATCTACTTGGGGGTAGATCAATGTCTAATCATCCCTTGTGACACAGGAATAACTCTATCTAAGTTTGTTCGGCTGTAATAGTCTTATTATTGCCCCTGGTGGGCAAACAGTGAACAGCTGTGGTTCTCACCAACTGTACTTACAATTTTCCTCCTATCAACCACAATGTGTAGGAAGTTGACTCCAGCTTGGTGCACCAGAAAGATGCTAAGAAGATGTCACATTTTAAAACAACAAGTCATTTGTCAAACCCACTATTTTAAAACAGTAGTTGGTTTGGTAAATGTACATCTGGTTAATTTCCCCACATATGATTAAGTGCAGTGGACAGCCAATTCCCTAATCTTTTCAGTGGGATTCATCTGAGACTGTGTCCACTGCAGTTGATCAAACAGTATTCTGACATTACTTCACGTCCAGCACAGCTGTACTGGTTGTTGTGATTAGACTCACAGAAGTGTGACATTGATAAGATTCTTCCATGCTTCTGAAACCTCTGCCAACCAGCCAAGTTTCAGTTTACATCCATATCTGTTGAGATCTATATAATTCAGTGCATTCAGCAAGTATTCAGACCCCTTCAGTTTTTTTGCAGCCTTATGCTAAAATCATTTAAATTATTTTTTTCCCTAATCAATCTACAGTCAATACCCTATAATGACAAAGCGAAAACAAAATGTTAGATATTTTTGCAAATTTATTAAAAAATATCACATTGACACTAGTATTTAGACCATGTAGAACCTTTGGCAGATTACAGCCTCAGGTTTTCTTCTGAATGACGCGATAAACTTTGCAAACCTGGATTTGAGGATTTTCTGCCATTCTTGTCCGCAGATTCTTTTAAGCTGTGTCAGGTTGGATGGGGACGATTTGTGGACAGCCATTTTCAGGTCTCTCAAGATATGTTTGATTGGGTCCAAGTCAGGGCTCTGGCTGGGCCACTCAAGGACATTCACAGAGTTGTGCCTAAGCCACTTCTGCATTGTCTTGGCTGTATGCTTAGGGAATTTGTTCTGTTGCGAAGTGAACCTTCAGCCCAGTTAGGGGTCCTGAGTGGTCTGCACCAGGTTTTAGTTAAGGATATCTCTGTACTTTGCTCCATTCAGCTTTTACTCTACCCTGACCAGTCTTCCTGTCCCTGCTGCTGAAATCACCCCCAGAGCATCATTCTACCGCCACCATGCTTCACCATTAGTATGGTATTGGGCAGGTGATGAGAAGTGCCTGGTTTCCTCTAGACATGACACTTAGAATTGAGGCCAAACAGTTCAATCTTGGTTTCATTAGACCAGATAATCTTGTGTCTCACAGTCTGAGAGTCCACTAGGAGGCTTTTTTTCAAACTCTTAGTGAGCTTTCATGTGTCTTTCATTGAGGAGAGGCTACTGTCTGGCCACTCAACCCTAAAGCCCAGATTGGTAGAGATCGGGCAGAGTGACCATCAGGTTCTTGGTCACCTCTGTTACCAAGGCCCTTCTCCCCCGACTGCTAAGTTTGTCCAGGCTGTTAGCTCTAGGAAGAGGCCCGGTAGGAATTATGGAGGCCATTGTGCTCCAGGGAACCTTCAATGCAGAAGAAAATTTCTGTAGCCTTACCCAGATCTGTGCCTTGACACAATCCTGTCTCTGAACTCTGCAGGCAGTTCCTTCAACCTCATGGGTCTTTTTTTGCTCTGATATGCATTTTCAGTTGTGAGACCTTATATAGACAGGTGTGTACCTTTCCACATCACATTGACTCAATTGAATTGAGCTAAAAATTAAGTGTCATAGGAAACAGTCTGAAAAATGTGATATTTCAGTTTTTCTTCTATAATAAATTTGCAAAAAATTCTAATATTCTGTTTTTGCTTTGTCAATATGGGGTATTGAGTGTAAATTGATGAGAGAAAAAATTGATGTTAACGATTTAGGACAAAACTGCAACATAACAAAATGGGAAAAAAGTGAAGGGTTCTGAATACTTTCTGAATGCACTGTACACGCATTAAAGACTTTGAATTAATTTAATTAAAGGTATTAAGTGTATTTTGTCAGAATTAGCGTATTAATTCTTGAGTTAGGGCAAAAAAACAAATTTTATGAGGTCACAGTGACCTCAATGTTTGTCCTTTGACCACCAAATTCTAATCAGTTCATCCTTAAGTTCAAGTGAATGTTTGTGCCAGATATGTTGAAAATCCATCCAGGCGAGAATGGGATGGATGGATTGACACACGAACGGACAGACGGACAGGTGGGCATCTAGAAAACATAATGCCTCTGGGCATGTCTGTTACCAGCATGCGGGCAAAAAAAAACATTCAGGTAACTGTTCCTAGCAAACAGATATGTCACTCAGTGTGGTTAGGATAAAACAAAGATAAATGATATGGCAATTATCATGCAATGCAAAAACATTTTTTTTACCTGATAAATAAATTACAACTATAAATTGAAAATAGAATGTCTTATCTTAATCGATTAGTCATGTATTTCTTTACATTAATCGTCCTCATCCTCTGTATTTTTGCATGTTTTCTATGCTGGAACATGACATTATTCAATGACAGAAATTTAAAAAGCAGATCAGAGGTCTTTGCCATCTCTACAGGCTTGCTGCCACTGAACTGACATAAATATTCTGATATATTTAGGCTCCTTATATACATATACAGAGAACTGTAGTTAGTCAATCCACACATTCACCCCAGGAGCTACAATAGCATGTTTGAGTAGAAACTGCATTGTCAACACATCCATACTATTTCAATTTCTCCATGCTGTCCTCAGCCTCTGATGTGGGACATCAGAGGCTGGGACATCAAATCTGTATTGGGTAGATGTCTCCAAGTCTCCTTAGCCCCAAATCAAACCCCACCAACACAACTCCACCTCTTCTGAGAAGACAATCTCATTTAACCCTTCTTTTCTGTAACTCTCCCCCACCTACTGCTTGCTTATGTGCGTCTATACTGTATGTGTATACTATCATTTACAAAACTGAGAATACATATGTATAAATGCATTAGTGGTAAAAGCATCCACATTATCTGAAAACAGCCACATACGGTAAAAGGGTGTGTGTGTATTTTCTGTTCCAGCTGCTTTTCCACAAAGATCTTATTTTCTCTTAACTGCTATTAAGCATTTCGTTTCTGTTTACTGTATTTGCTGATGGTAAGGCAGTGAGAGGCAGAGCAAAGGAAATGAGAGATTCTTTTACTTAAGTCAGAGTCTGGACTGCAAATATGCTAACCTCACCAAAAGGAATAAATTGGAAATCACTTGAGTCTTTTTTAAAAAGAGGGAACTTGAAGAGCAGATAATTAGCTGGCAAAGGAAAAAAAATCTAACAAGCACCAGGCTCGCATCTCTACACATTCAAATGTGTAACTGTAAAAAGAAAAAAAAAATGTTAGAAGGTATGTGCAAATAAGGTGTAAATCCACAGTGTTTAATCTAAGATAGTAGCTGGTATAGTGAATTATTAGACTACAGGAGTAGTCACCATGGAGATAGTTAATAGAGCCATCAGTAGTGCTGCTGGACTATTGTCCACATAGAAGTCACTGTGAAGAAATGTAGTTTGTGATGCCTCAGATCTCCACTCCCCAATAACATGTCCCCTGACAAGGAGGCACAATGATTGCATTTGTTAAACATAGATTGTGAAATTTTCAAATTTGAAATTAAAAAATTCCAATCCAAAATTCTGTACAGAAACTGAAACTAAATGAAACTGAAACTAAATCTTACACATGAAAAACCTACCTGAACCTGACATGCATAAATATGTTTTCAAAAATGAGACCCAATCTTAAAGCAACCTGAGTACATGGGGGGGGGGGGTTAATCATTACAGCAGCAGGATATAGACAAGGGTAGGTATCAAGCATTAATTAAGACGGAAAAAAATATTTTCATCATCAGTGTATTTACATGAGATGTACTATTGCACTTTGTTTACATAGTATAATATTGCACATTTTTTCCATGAAGTATAGTATTGCACATACTGTACATTGAGCAATTGTGAGAAAGAATGGTTAAGTGTTACAAATTTTACATGTGTTACAAAGAAATATTGCACATATTACTGTGCATTGCTGTCTGTGGTTTGCCTGGTGGGTAGCTGGGAACAGTGCTGGTTGTACAGCTTGACAGCAGCAGGAAGAAAATGTCATGGGTGGAGCAGTCACTGAAGGAGTTGCCCATTGCTGTCAGAGTCTCATGCAGGGGGTGGGAGATGTTCTCCCTTAAGAATGAAAGCTTGGCGAACATCCTTCTCTCTCCCACCACCTCCACTGTATCCAAGTCATAAGTGGTCTTGAGGAATCCCACCTGCACCCCCAGACACCTGAGTCTCCTTATTAGACATACTGACAGATAAAGAAGTTACAACAGGACCCTACCCAATTTCATTACACTGAATATAATTTGGATCCGGCCTGATTCAGGTCACTTATCAGGTTTAAGTTACAAGGATCCACTTGGGCTGATGAAAAACTCTATCACACCCCTGAAGAGAATGCTGAAGTCCTGATGCCACTTACCAACTAGCCTCTGTTTTACTAGTTTTTGTAACCCAATGTAATCTTTCATTGAGAGTTTCTTTCTAGCCTTTGGGAAAGCCAGATGTGTTCCTGATGTTAATTCTCCAAGTACTACTAAAGCACCTGCTGTTTGAACTTTTGATAAAAATAAACAATTATAGTGCAGAGATGTTTGAGTATTATTTTACCTTGGCATATACTGGTTCCGGACTTCTAAATATATTGAGTATATTGAGTTTTCGAATATTGAGTGTTTTCTGTCCACAAGAGTACAGGGCACAATAGGGACCTGGGCAGCTGTGGTAGATCGGGTTGTCCACTAACTGGAAGGTTATTGGTTCAATCCCTGGCTCGTCCAGTCTACATGTCACATTGTCTTTGGGCAAGTTACTGAATCCAATTAATCATTGTTGTGTGACTTCATATTCTGACGAATATGAAGGGGTGAATGTGGTAGTAGTGTAAAGTGCTTTTTGTGGTCAATAAGACTAGAAAAGTGCTACATAAGTGCAGTCCGTTTAGTATTTACCACGATATGCCAGGTTTGAGTGGAAGTAAAATAATGTGCATCATTATCCTCCCAAAATTTTAAGCTGCAGGCTACATAAAGCTAATAAATTATGAAATCAAGAAAGGTTTTTACTTAACTTCAAAACAATTATCAACACTAAGAGGCGACAAAAGCTCTTAACTAAACTAAACTAAACTTAACTAAACTACAGCAGCCAGTCTCTCCAAAGCCCATGGGCAGCAGGAATGAGTAACTGGCTAATAAGCTCTTAGTCTACAGTCTTACTCTGGTACACGAAGAAATCTGGCGAGCCCCAAAGCTCCTTCAACATTCTTAAATGTGTAGGCTGCAGTTTGGCATGTATGGGAACTGTGGAGGGCAGTAGATATGTGTGAAAGCTGGTATCAGCAGCAGCTGAGTCAAGTCGCGTATACAGTTTTGTAGTTCTGAATGTCAGCAGTGAGCGCACGCAGCTATGGTAAGCCCCAATGAGAACATGTGTCAGTCACCTACTGCACTACTTAAGCAAGCTAGAGTATAGTACATGAGTGAATTTCTAACACTAATTTAGGTTGTATTGCTTTCACTTATATAGCTGGCAGTTAGTTTGGTGACTATAAAAGCCGAGTAGGCAGGAGAAGGTGAAAGTTTTTGTCATGTTGGACTTTGTAGTTTGTTCATACGTCCATGAAGTGTTAACGAGTACAGTAGTGCACGAGTTATACATTATAATTATTATACAGTTCGTTCCTTCCAGTCCATCCTTGCTAGCTAACTAACAATTGGACAGGCTCCAGACTGTCCTGCAGTGACATTTAACCTATGACGGTCTTGGATTTGTGGGAAATAGTGTTCTTTAAAGCAGCAGCAGTCTACGTGAGTGAGCAAAGAAAAACTACCATACAGAAACTAAACTTCATCACCAGAATTTCCATGAGAATAAATAGAAAGTAATCAAAAAGTCAGACAAGCCCTGACTTTTTGATTGACAAATGATCTCAGGTAGGTGTGGATCAAAAACACCAAAGCAATTAGCGCTTAGCTCCGCAGACAGGGGAGTACATATACAGTACATCACTTTAAATTCTGGTCCAGGACCTGTCAGAGCTTTGCTTACCAAATGTTTGCAACTCTTGACAAATGAGGTCCAGCGAGTTTAGCTGAGGATGAAGTGAATCCCACTGAATCATGACAGACAGCCCGTCTCCTGCAGCAGGGAAAGTCCACTGGATCTGGACTTGGTCCTCATAAGCCTACAAATAGCTGTTAATACTGGAAACGGATGTGCTGCTAATCTAAAACACACAAAAATACACACACACACATTATACAAATAACAAGAGTTCACTTCAGGGTCAAACTCTTGGGCAAGCGACACAGACAGGGAATTGAGATAAAGCGAGAGAGGGAGAGCATTTTAAGTTGACTTTCCAACTTCTCCAGGAACTTTGTCCTATCTCACCAACACACACCACACACCTATTCTCCATAGAATCCACAGATAATTCCACCACTATCTATTTCCATGTGTTTAAGCCTTTGAGGGTTTAGTACCCTTGCTTGAGGGCACGCTGGTGCATTCCCATGAAGGTGGAGATTTGAGTTGATGGCTGCCACAGTTCTGCTCAGATGAGATGGAAGCAGCATTTCCTTGGGGATATTTCACTTTTCTGCTCCACTGGTGCACCAGGCGACAGGAGGTAGGAGAGATTCGCTAGCAGGACACTGTGGAACTCTAATTAAAAATGTGCCAGAAACCCCTGCTTCTAGCTGAGTATTACATTAATATACAATATATTGTGAAAAGACCTTTGGACTAACTGAAAATGTATATGCATGACTTCATGAACCTTAAGGTGCTGGCAGGTAACTGATATTTACATACATACCAAAAACCAGATTACTGTGAGGAACCTGGGTTAAGGAATGGAATCATTTGATGCATGTATATGTGTTGTTTTAGACTTCTCTAAAAGCAGAATTTAGATGCAGCTGGTTAGTAATCACATACCATATTTACTTACAGTGGTAGAAAAAAAGACTCAAATTTTATATAGTAATAATGCAGAGTAGCAATACCACAATGGAAAAATAACACTCTAATACTTGTAGTATAAAGCAGGCATTGATATTTGATTAGTTGTAAAAGTATCAAATTTTGAAGTCTGAAGTATCAAATGTAAAAGTAAAATGTAAAATTCTGCTGTGCAGTCTTCTAAGACACATGCAGTTTGTGACAGCTTGATTCCAGCCAGGGACCTTTTCTTTATATAAACCTGTGTGTGTGGCTTGCTGCATGGTATTTTACACCATAGCTGACAAACACTTCAAAAATCTAACTACATGCCAGGAGTACAGCTGCTATGGACATTCGAAGAACAGACTGTTAGTGCTCTAAAAATTCTCTCTAGGGGTGTGCAATATACCATAATGTCTTCATTGCAAGGTATTTTTGCAATGAAAATGTTTTTTATCAATTATTTTATCCTTTATCTTTACATTTCCAAGCTCAAGAGGTTTTTTTTTACTCCCAAACAGCTCAACGTGCCAATCTGGCTAATTATCACAGAACAAATGTGTTCATTGTCTTTGCTCAATCATTGTCACCTAAGCTGAATCAGATCCTGACACTTCTGGTCCCAGGGTTACTTTAGTTAGTAGATGATGGTGTATGTGGCCTTTGTTGTGAAATGCGGCACCACTGCTCTTATTCTCTGAATGTTACTATTATCAAACTGCTTAAACACTACAAACACTATTTCTCTTTTATAACTGAATAATCCACAGCAGAGCCAACATTTGTTGTTTTTTTCTTTCAGCCCCGTGTATTGCTGCAGCACATGTGGTAAATACATGAGCAATATGGTTAAGATCATTATATGAAAAAAGTTTTAATCAGATTTATACCATTGTTTTGTTCAAAGTGAACAAAATAATGGGCTAAAACCAGGGCTAAAAAAATTGTACAGCAACAGTTTCATAAGTTAGACAAGGTAAACTTCCCTGCCATTATTTTCTTTGTTCAAAGTTACTGTGGGGTTTATTATTAAACCACAATACAATAATATATTGTAGGATATGTGTGTCTAGTGTTGCAGTGGTGCTATCAAAAGGTGAAAACTGAGGCTGAGCCATGAATCAGTTCCTCCAATAGAGGCATTCACAGGGAGAGTGTCACACAACATGACCCATTAGTATAACTCTGTCATCTATGGTATGTTTTCCCATTGTTTCTTTCTCTGCCTATGTTTCCTGCCACTCTTTCCTCTAGAATTGGAGGCAAAAATGGATTAATATAATTGTTACAACATGTAAAATTACTCAGCTTGAATTGTTACATTACTCAAAAGCTGAATCAAAATCTAATTTTCCACTGCAGTTTAAAAAATATACAGTACTGTGCAAAAGTTTTAGGCACTAAAAGTAAAGTGAGGATGCTTTCAAAAATAATGCCATGAATAGTTTTTATTTATCAGTTAACTTAATACAATGTCCAATAATAACAGAAAATACCTAAATCCAATCCATATTTGGTCAGACCCCACCTTGCTTTTGAAACAGCACCAGTTTTCCTCTGCACAATTGCACACAGTTTTTAAGGTACTTGGCAGGTAGGTTATTCCAAGCATCTTGGGAACTTGCTGAAGTTATTTTGTGGATTTAGGCTTTCTCAATTGTTGTCTCTTCATGTAATCCCAGTCTGACTCTGATTACACTGAGATCAGGGATCTGTGGGGGCCAGACTATCTGTTGCAGGACTCCTTGTTCTTCTTGTCTCTGAAGATAGTTCTTTATGACTCTAGATGTTTGTTTGGGGTTGTTGTCATGCTGTTGAAAGAATTTGGGACTGATCAGATGCCTCCCTTCGTGTATTGCATAATGGATAAGAATTTAAACATCTTAAAGCACCTAAAACTTTTACAAAGTACTGTATACCTGCAGGAAAATAAAAGTAGTTACAATTTACATTTGAGCATGTAAAACTGAATCAAATTCAGCAGAATACAGTTACAGTATATTAGAAAATGGAAATGTAGTAGCAGAAGATAAACAGCTCAATGCTTTTTTTAAACTCTAAACTTTTTAAAGCCCTGAGGACACTGATCTGAGCCTGAGTAGCCTGAGGAAGTAGGAACCAGTGAACCTACTGTAGAGGAATACTGAAAGTGCAGAGTGACAGCAATATACTCAAAATGTTGCTGTTTCAGTTAGAATTTAATTCATAAAATATTCAGTTGTGACCTTGTGAATTGTAAGAGGATTGTTGTGTTACAGGGCATCATTTGGGGTAGCGGTGCCCTGAAGGATAGAGATGCAATTGTGATCGAAAGGTCACCAGTTACATCTCCCCGTCCAGCAGGATAAATCTGTAGGGTATCTAAAAGAAGAACACTTGCCCCTCCCTCATTATTACAGCTCAAATGCCATTAAGCAAGGTAGCTTCTTAGTCTGCCGTTGGATTCTAAAATGTTGTTACTATTAATCAGTCTGAGGAAAGCTTTGTCACAATAACTAAATGTCAATACCACCTTAGCAGTCTTGTCAGATATCAAGTGTTGCATTTGTAAATATACAGTTGTATGCAAAAGTTTGGACACCGCTGGACAAATTGCATATTTTCTTGATTTTGAAGTGAAAATAAGTAAATCCATCCCCCTGCAGCAACATTCTTCATATTCTTCATTCTAGACTGTTACTTTTCACTTCAAAAATTAACAAAATATGTCATTTGTCAAGTGGTGTCCAAATGTTTGCTTACAACTGCATAAAAATCAATTTTGAGTGATGAGCGAAGGTACTCCTGTGCTGAGTGTGTATGCAGTTGCTCCCGCTCGTTTACTTATTTTTCCAGATTTTTAGCTTTCTCCTTTTGTCATACTTGTTCAAATTTTCTAGTAACTTGTTTAAACTTTCCCCTCTCTAAAGATGCCAGAAGAGAGATTTGTGGTCTGTTTTTATTTCAATTACTTTAAATTACTTTTTGCTGAGTCTAGTCTTATGTGTTTTCTTTCAACTATGCTACTGTAGTGCAACAACTCCAAGGTTGCATTGTTTACACCAGGGAGCAACTAATCGCGCTGAGACTGGCCAGAATAGTGACCAGAATGGCATTCCCAGAGAAATCAGGAGGAGGACATACAGAGGATGCAGAGGAGGAACGAAGAGATGAGGGAAGAGTGCTAGGTCCATACACCACAGACTGATGGAGAAGAAGAGCGATAACACATAACACTAAACTTACCAAAGTGAGACTTCAGTGAGTGTAGATTTATGTGTTTCACAGAGACATAGCTACAGGAAGATAGCCAGGATCCCATAGCTACCATTGACAGCTTTCAGACAGTTCAGGAAGACAGGAATAAATCTACATACCTAAGTAGTTCTCACATGCTATGTTGGTTGTTGTTCACCTTACTTTTATACTTTTGACTTCCTCTTTTCCTAACTGCGTGTTGAGTAATTGTAACAAAGCAATATCCTGATTCTGATTCTGATTAAATGAATCAGATGGAGATGTACTGTCAAAATCCCAGAAGACAGAATTAATCGAACTCGGCTTCATTGTGATTAAAACTAGAGGGGGCTCCAAACGTATTGACACCGTGTCAAAGAAGTAGTTGGTGTGGCTGCATTCTGTTAAAACTAAGTGTAAACTTTGCCAACAGTTTGCATATCATAGTTCAACAACCAACATGGCATATCATCTAAAATGGCAGGCTAACTTCTCTGCATTCGGATGCTCTGTCAACTTTCGCCTTTAACACTTGAGGCTTTGAGTGTATATTCCTCAATAGTGCTTGTGCCGGGATCACCAGTTGATATAGTTCTATTTTCGGAAATCATATGAATATGGGAGGATGCATTCTGGTCAGCTTTGAGTCTGTTGTTATTATTTAAGTATAACATAATAAGGTTTAAATTATTTAATATGCTGCTTTCTGCTCCCTAGTTTTCTGCAGCGGCCATCACATTTCAATACAGATAGTGCTAAGACAACTTATATTAAGGGGTTACTTAGGGGGAACACTTTAAGCTGGGCTTCAGTTGTGTGGGAGAATCATCTCTTCTTGTTACAGTTTCATTTCTGAAATGAAGAAGGTTCTTCATCAGCTAGTTGAAGGCAGAGACGCAAGTAATTGCTTACTGTCTTTTCATCAGGGTCCCCATTGTGTAGCTGAGTTCTTTATCGAGTTCAAACCCCTAGCAGCAGATCAGGGTTGAATGATGAGGCAATTCAGAATGTATTTTGAAGGGGCTAAGTGATCAGGTGATAGACAATTAGCTGCTAGAGATGAAACAAAAAGTCTAGACTCATTTCCCCGCCCACTAGATTGGATAATTGCCTGCCTGAGCAGTGTAGGGAGAGAGCCAGCCATCCATCATTTCTGCCCTCATTTCATTTCCCCTCAGATGCTCTCACTCAAACCAAACCCAATTCACCCTCTACATCTTGATCTGTTCGGAGGTCTGTGTCTCCTACCTCCCCAAGAGAGGAACCCATGCAGTTGGGTCAATCTCATCTTTCTCCTGCTGAACTTCTCCAAAAAATGAGAGCGGGTGAGTGCATTTACTGAAGCAAGACTAGCCATTTCCTCGCCACTTGTCCTCTTTAACCAACGGGGGAGGCTCAACAGTTGCAATGGGGGTGCTGGTGAGCCAAACCTCCTCCTCTCCTGCCCACCAACCCAGAATGCAGTTTCACACTACATGGCTAATTGAACACAATCCTCCTCTCAATTGGTCCACTGGTAAAGTGGTGAGTTGGAGTCCTTTTGGCGACTCCTCGTGCTTGCATCTGCTCTTCTCCCAGCAGAGGTCACAGTCTCTCCACCAGTCCCTGATTCTACTGACTTATCATCTGTTCCTTCTGAATACCATGATATAGGAGAAGTTTTAAGAAAGGAAAAAGCCTTTTCTCTGCCACCACATCGCCCTTGCAGCTGTGCCTTTGATCTCCTTCCTAGAGCCACCCTACTCACCAGTCCCCTGTACAATCTGTCCCATCCAGAGAGAGAGATTGTTTGTGCTTGTTTCTTCTTTATCTCTAATAAAAACAGTTCACTGCTTCCCTGCATCAACTACCGTGGCCTTGACAACATCACTGTAAAAAACAAATATCCCCTGCCTCTCATAAACTCCACAGTCTTCTTCAAGTTGAACCTTGGGAACGCATACCATCTTGCCTGGATACAGAAAGGACCCCTGGGTCACTCTGAATACCTGGTAATGCCCTTTGGTCTTACCAACGTGCCTGCCATTTTCCAGATGCTACTAAACGACTTTCTCAGAGATTTTCTTAATCGCTTTATTTTTGTCTGCTTAGATGACATTCTCCCGGAACCTCCAAGAACACACCCTCCATCAAGTGCTTCAGAGACTTGTGGAGAACAAGTTATTCGTGAAAGCAGAGAAATGTGAATTCCACGCCAGTTCAGTGAGTTTTTTAGGCTACGTCATTGAAAGTGGGTAAGTGAAGACAGATCCGGAAAAGGTGAGAGCAACGGCAGAATGGTCGAGACTAGTCTCACTAAAAAAGCCTCAGCGGTTTCTAGGTTTTGCCAACTTTTACTGCTGCTTTATTAGAGACCACAGTTGGGTGGCAGTGCCCCTTAACAAGCTCACCTCTTCTTCAACTCCGTTCACCTGGACCCCTGAGGCGGACCGTGCATTCACAGAAATCAAAAGCAGCTCCCGTCTTACTTAGACCTGACCCTACCTGTCAGTTCATTGTGGAGCTGGATGCCTCACAAAATGGGGTGGACAAGGTTGTTTCCCAATGCTCCACCCTCGTGCTTTCTTGTTCTCGTCACCTGTCTCCTGCAGAGGGCAACTCTAATTTGGGTAACTGGGAGTTGCTGGATGTAAAACCTGTATTGGAGGAGTGGAGACACTGGCTTGAGTTTGCTGAACACCCAGTCACTGTGTGGACCGACCATAAAAAACTTAGCTTACATCCAGACAGCTAAACGGTTGAACTCCTGGCAAGTTCGCATGAGCCCTGCTTTTTGGTTGGTTCTATGTCACTGACACCTACCACCCTGGCTCAAAAAGTATTAAATCTCTCTCTTGCCAGTATTTCTCCGAAGAAGCCCTGTCTAACCCTGACACTATACTCCTCCTGTGTTGTGGCTTCTGCAGTAACCTTGGAGATTAAAACCTTGGTGAAGGAAGCCCAGCAGACTCTACCTGACCCAGGTAAAAGACCTCCTAATCGTCTCTTTGTGCCTGACTCTGTCCGTTCCCAGGTACTCCGGTGGGTGCACAACTCCAGGTTTGCCTGCCATCTTGGAATTGGTCAAACCCTGTCCCTCCTAAAATGACACTTCTGGTGGCCCACTATGGATTCTGACACCCATGCCTATGTCTCTGTCTATACTGTGTATGCCCATGGTAAAGCCTCCCACCAGCTACCAGCTCGTCTGCTTCGTCCTCTGCCTTTTCAGGTCATCCTTGGAGTCACATGACACTAAACTCACTGGTCTATCTTCCTCCCAAGGTAATAAAGTTATACTTAACATAGTAGATCACTTCTCCAAAGCTCTGCATTTTGTGGCTCTCCCTAAAATCCCTACAGCCTGTGAGACCCCTGACCTCTTAATTCATCACGTTTTCAGTCTCCATGAAATTCTCTAAGACATTGTCTCTGACCGTGGCCTATAGGTGATCTCACAAGTTTGGAAGTCCTTCTGTCATGCCCTCAGAGCCTAAGTGAGTCTCTGCTCCAGTTTTCCTCCCCAGACAAATGGACAGATGGAGCGGGCCAATAAGGTCCTGAGAGCGGCCTTCCACTGCATCTCTGCCTGCAAGCCATCTTCTTGGAGTTCACAACTTGCATGGATAGAGTATGCCCACAACTCCCTGACCATTGTTGCTACCGGCCTACCTTTGCCGCTGCCACAAGATCTGGAGATATGCACGCTCTCCCCTTCTTCAGTTGTACTACTGCAATCGGCACTTTTCTGATCGTCACTGGACCTGCACCTGTCTACCAACCAGGTCAGATAGTATGGCTTCCCTCCAAAGACGTTCCTTCCATGTTACAGTGGTCCATTCCAAATTGAAATCATAATCAATCCCTCTGCTGTCAAACTGTAACTTACAAAGTCCATGAGAATCCATTCCACTTTTCATGTCTCCCAGTTAAAAACTGTGTCTATCAGCACTTCAACCTTGCTCACCGCCCAGCCTTCATCCCTCACTCTGCTCTGTCCTGCCATCCACTATTTCCCCTTTGCCCTCAGGCATCGCCTGTCGGAACCCTAATTTCCCCATCATCATTTACCAAAATTTAAGAATAAACCTTCATTTGATCATTTTCTCCACAAGTCTGTGTTCTGCATTTGGGTTCACCTGTTTGACATGACACATTCTGAAATCTTAACAGGCAACAAGTCTTCTACAGTAAACAACAAAAAATGTTGCTTACTTTCCAGGCATTCAAATTAGCTTTTTTTGATGATCTGATGCCCCTATTGACAGGATGACTTTGTTTGTTACAAAACTGATATAAATGTGTGTTTTTGTTCTTATCTGCCACATAAGGTTGGGTAAGGTTTAGGGAAAAAAAACAAAAAACTTTGTTAAGATCAGGTAAAACATCACAGTCATGGATAAAAGAAACCAATGTTGACTGTCAGTAGGAATCAGGAACAAACAATCACCAGTGTCAAAGTCTCATGCATTTTTGACATATCCAGCCACAGTGACCTCTTCCTAACAAAGTTTTCGGCACCAAGAACACTCTACTTCTGCCTTTTGTTTCTGACAGATGACAGTCATAATTCACACAGTCACTACAAGATCCAAAGAGGTAAGTATAAACACAGGACATTTGAACAAATATCAAAGGACAGCCTGTTCTGTTCAAGAGATATTTTTCCAGCAGCATTTTTCAGGACAGATTCAGTGACGTACCATACATGCAGACAGAGGAGGCAGTATTGCATCACAAACTGCAAATCAAAGTGTCATTTAATTTGAATATTAAAAGTAACACACAGTTCTCTATGAATCATTAGTCTGCCTCACTGTATGGTTAACGCTCAGCTTTACAAAACATACCTGCTGATTTAAAATGTACTTTTTCTCTGCTCCACCATAGGAATGTGACGTGTTACAATTTCTATTCCAAGATACTAGAAACTTGACCATTATTTTGTTGCACAGTAGAAAAAGAGGAACTGTTATCCAAGGTATTACACAAAATCTTAGCTAGTCTTTCCACAACTAGCATTCTTACCTTGAATAGAAAACTGGAGAATTGAACACTGGAAATCCTTTATGCACAGATACACACTGAATTTTCTTGTCTTTCTTGTGACACTGGGTGACAGGACCGGACACAATACTCATTATTCCTTATTTTTTGTAGTGTGCTTATACAGTGGTCCAAAAAGTCTATTCACAGCATCTCTGGAAAGTTATGAGTGGAGTCGGCAACACTTTGGATTCAACTGAAAGGGGCCAGCTCCGACCCAACGCCATACAGTAGGCTAAACTCTACTCCTGCAGCTTATGATAAGAGTTGATGTAGGATAATGCTCTGAATTATTAATTGTTATGCCCCAGAGAAATTATTAATTCCCCTAGCATTCCATTCTCCGATAACTCTAATTCACACACTTTATTTCATCGTCAACTAAGTAATCAGTTCATTTAATCCTTCAAAGATCAGTTTTATTCACCCGTTTGATTCTAATCTCATTACCCTGTGTTCATTATTAATGCTTCATTTATTAACTACTTATAGACATTTAGCTATAATAAATATTTTCATTTATCGATAAATTAGTGTCTTGTCTGTTTTTTTAAGACAGAAACACAAGATCCTTCAGCTGAGAGCTTAACTACTTCTGATTTTCAGACTGATTCATTGGTTTTATCTATTTTTCTCATATAAAATATAAGGTGGTGCCCTACAATTAATGCAAATTTTAATTTAAATCTAAAGTGTGGTCTTTTATCTGCTCCACATTGTTCTTTTTCATGCTCTTCAGCCAAATACAACAAATGAGCTCTTCTTGTTGTTGTCAGGAAGTCACCAACGTATTTTATAGTGTGCATGTGTGGAACGTGTCTGTGTATGCAAACCCCCGATTGCAGTGATCCAGACCTAACAGTCTGAAATGAAAAAATAATAAAGCAATGTTTTTAAAAATCACAGTAAATCTGATCATTGCTTTGATTATCTGATGTTTTGACCATTTCAGCTGGAACATTTTACCCTCTGGCAGCTGCTAGTGGGCCTCTAGAGTTTTAGTCTTAATATTAACTCTCCTGGTAGTAGTGGGCAATTGATTGCATACTTACTTACATATTACCTGAACATCTAGCTGCATATGTCTCCAATGGCCAGGATAAAATATACCCTTACGTTCTTTCTTTCTTTCTTACTTTCAGTATTTGATGCTGTAGTGCTGAAACACCAGTATGGCCTTCGAAAATTCCTATCAGCCAAATCTAGCACGCACACACACACACACACACACACACACATACACACACACACACGGACAGAGAGCTCATCATGTTGCCGGGGTCTCTCTATCTCATGCAGCCATCAGAACAATCCCCATACACTAATTGGCCTATTAGTTTTGGCTTTAGCCATGGGGGAAGGTCCTGCAGCAGGCTCTGACCAGAACACTGACTTACTAGTTGGCTGGCTGGCTGACCAGGGCATGAGGAATATGAAGTGAGAGGATGACTAAAGCTTGAGCACACCATTAGCCAACTAAAACAACTGCCCATACACTTTCCCCCTAATGATATACACCCCCCTCTAAGACCAATTACTCATAAGCGTGCAAGGAAACGCCGGCAGTCTGCATTCAGCATGCCATCTTTGATTAGCCCTTGCCACTGCCTTTCTGCTAAAATATCCTGTCACATGCAGAATTCCTGCATAGCAATCTGGGCCATTTGTCAAGGAGCGTTAAGGCCTTAATTTACAGCTCTATGTCCAGTGCCAGCAAGTGAGATAGTAGGGAATTCCAAAGAGCATGCATTAAGTGGTTGTTTCAGTGATTTATATTTTTTTTAGGGAACAGAAGAAAGATGTGGAAGATAAGGGGATGCTGCTCCCATTGCAAGCCCACCACAGGCTATTAAAAGGAGTTATGGTAAGAACACAACTTTCATTCATTCTCAGTTATTGATTCTGGATTATTTTTTGGTAGAGTGTATTTCATGGATGGAATGGAGGTGATGGTTGTGATGGATAAAAGAAGTCAAACAAGATAAGAACAGGACAGGGGCACAAAGAGGCAGAAAGCAAAGTTAAATAAAATGGAGAGGCTGAAGGTGGTGTAAAGACTAAATGAACAGAATTACTGCTCAGTCAGTTGCCTCCAAGGACAAGAAATGTGCAGATGTCCAGTTAATTCTTTTTTGTTTTTAAAAGGTCACATTTTGCACCTTACAAAACATTTTTATTGCTGTCTGCGCCAGAACTGATTTAGAGAAAACAATGCATGTGCATGAGTGACAGGGTCTCTGTGACCTAAATTTTGTCATTTGTGCATGTTGCAACCCATGGCCGGGGTCTGTCAAAATTTATGACTGACACACATGTGAAAATGGCTGCCTATAAGCAGACATCTAATCTAATATAAACAGAGCCAAGTATGCACACATGCGTGTTTTATTTGACCAAAATGTAAAATTTGTTCTCAACATCATACTATAATAAAGGTTATGGGGTCAATAAAATCAAAAAGTTTAACCTCTGAAATGGATGGGGTGTGTTCAGTAAATTTCAAAATTATGTAATATAATGTTACATATATTTCATTCTGAATTAGTTCTGAGTGGCATTTGGGAAAGGCTCATTGAGTGTCCAGAAAGTGAAGAGTTCATCCTCTGGGGATAAATATTATGGTAATCTATCCACTTCATTTTGACATTTCTCAACTAAAATCTTTAACCTTTCAACATAACTGTGGCACAAGGTAAAATGTCAGGGAGTCCACAAAATCATTAGGGATAATCCTTTGAGGACCATTAATATCCATACTAAATTCATAGTAATCCGAACCAAGGCTTTGAACAGCTGGACTAAACCACATCATTCTCTGCCTTACACTAGTGGGGCAAAAGCAATGTTTTATTCCTGTTTGTATTTTGGATAGACAAATTCATGACCCCATCACATGTGGTTGTCTTTCAAGTAACCTAAGACAAGAGAGTAATGTGATAAATCCAGTAAAAATATTGCTGTGGTTAGCCCTGGCACAGATTAGCCTTTTGTTTTGCCTCTGATGGGTGACCCTCTCTTCTCTTGTTTCTCTTCCCTCGCCTCCTCTTCAAGCTCCGACACCCATCTTGTGACACTTGCTTTTCACTGTCAGATCAATAAACTCCCTAAGTGCTGTCTGACTAAAGGCATATTCCACATTTAAGCTCACTTCACACAGCAGTGACTGTAACTCAATCTCCACATTACATCACTCCTTGATGATGAACAGTGCCTTTTCTTACAGCTCCTCTAATGTAGGCTAATGTCTGTGTGTTACAGTCTAATAGTGAGGCAGAAATCATTGTGTCATATACGTGAAAATCAATGCTTTTAATGTCTATTATCCGCACATTCATTTTTAGATTTTCAGCATCACATGACAAAACATCCATCTGGTAAATGGTACACACATTTTGTTTCATACCTTCACATGTTTTGTATCAACAAGGGAATTTAACCCAATTGAAATTTGGCCATCATTTAGGATGTCTCTGACAAAATCTAGAAGACATCGACTGACCCTGAGTTGTCAGCTTGTGAATGTCATCCAGTTTTTGCATCCATGCAGTAGAAGCCAGGGCATTGCTGTGCAAACATTTATCATTGTTCTCTTTGTTATTGTTGTCATGAACTTATAATCAATACTTATTTTGTATCATCATATCCAGGCAGTCTACAGTCCTCAAAAATAAACCTTGATGTGTCATCAGTCTAATGGATCCAAAACTGGTTCATACATTGCATGAACAGAAGAATAAGAGTATGGAATTTTCCCCACAAATCCAACAATAGGAATGAGGGGAAATATCAATTTATTTACAAATCACACATACTTATTTGAGGATTTTATATCATCATATTGATTCAGAATCAGCATTCTCAAAGTTAAATATAGAGGATGATGATGCACACTCTAAAACAGAAGCACAGAGTACATTTTTTGTAAATTAATGAGAGCATTGTCTACCTTTTGAGTAACTATGCAGATACAAAGTAGTTTCTGATATTGTAAGGTTTAAATATGTACCTTATATTATCAGATCTGAATTAAAGGTACCTTTACTATGTTAATTAAGCCTCCTGGATTGTGCAGGGTAGAAGCACTCAGTGTTTGATTCTGGCTTAGTCCCACTGACCGTAGCTGGCAAACCTGAGGGATCATGTACTTGTTGCAGGACTAGTCATCCAACTGGTTGATGTACTGTATGTCAGAGGCTTAGTGGTGCGTTTATATAGGTGTACAGCGTATACCCACCTCTGGGCAGGGGATTTACTATATACCTTCCTAAAATTAGCTACAGATAAGTATTAGTACACATCTTGCAGACTACAGGAAACCATATAGCAGCCTTTAAATATAAAGACTTCTGTGTTTACTGCTAAATTGAGACATTTGTTTCCTGACTTTAGTCAGTTCCTCCTCACAGGCAATGTAAGTACCTTGTTAAATCTGCACCAAGTGTGGGGAGAAGCGTTGCCTGAAGGGCAAACTCTGGGAACAAATGACTTGCTCACTGACAAAGGAGAAGCAACTCCAGAGGAAGCTGATGAGACAAACATAATGTTAGATAATGACGCTGTGAGTGACTCTGCTGAGACTGGAAGAGTGTGTTGATCGGTACTGGAGAAGTATTTTGATCCTTAAAGTTACTGCAATATTGCAATATAGAAATACTGCATTACAAGTACATGTCATGCATTGAAAATGTTAGCACAGTACACTTAGAGTATAGAAAGTAGAAGTAGGCTACTTATAATTCATACAAGTGCGATTCATTGCCCTGTGTTTTCTGACCTGCCACCTCTATAGTTAAGGTTTGCTTTAGGTAACTAAATCTGCTTGGTAAAAGATAAGGAAAGATTGTCTTAATGGAGATGAGATGTAAACCACAGTCTCCTCTGTCATTTCCACCTTCGCTTCACACAACAGTCTTTATTTGCAAGATCAAAAAACAAAGACATAGGTCATTTTAAACATTTGAGTAAACATATGACGCTGTTGCTATTTTGGTGAGGAAAGTTGAAACAAAAGTCAGGGGTACCAAGATTTATATGCAACAAAAGGATACCTTAATGACAGGGTATTGCCCTCACAATTTTTGTGTGCATCAGTGGATATTTAACTTCAATTAAGTAATCATCATCAAAAAGTCATCCTGTTTATCCTGTTCTTCTGCTCTTTTTCAGGGAAGCTTTGTTGAGCATGAACTGTCTTTAACTGTGCTGCCTTTCTCCACAATCAAACTGGAAGCTGTCTGGTGCTTCTATGGTCTGATCTGTCCACCGAATAGCTCAAGTACCTTGCTTGAGGGCACCTAAAAAATAAAAAATAAAGGAGGGGAAAGAGCTATTCTTTTTTATCCACACCTAAATCATTCCTCTTGGTTCAGGGATCAACCCATTGACCTTTCTATCACAATGCCACATGCTTCTTAAAGCTCTAGGCCACCTCTGAGCACAGTATTAAAAAAGTAAGCAGAAATGATAAAAAGGGAGATGCAACCATGAATAATCAATCAGTCCAACATCTAAAATGTAATAGTGCTGAATAGTCAAAAAGAAAAAAGAGGACTTTCTACATTTTGGCCACCTTTCAAAGTCAAAACTCAAACATCCCAAATCTTTTGCCAGTAAAATCCAAAACAATGACCAAAAAAAGTAAAACGTCTGGCTCATCTCTGCTGTCCAAGTACAATCCTCCCTCTAGCTGGATCTGGTTTCCTCCTCCTCTTCCTACTCCTCCAGCCCTTGCCTTCCCCTCGAAGCACATCATAAGTCAGTCAGCCAGCCTCTTTGATGTTATTTTGGGATCAATATATTTTGGAAGCCAGTGAGCCACTCTCATGCTACTGCAGGAAGGGAGGGAGACAGGGAAGCATGAACCAGATTTTTTAGAACAACATATGAGGAAGCATTGCATTTCTATTTTCCGAAGGCCCCTTCAAGCTGTCTGATGCCCTTTCTCACCATGTCCCATAGTGTACACCCACTATGGAAAATATATTCAAATTGTTAACAAGATTAATGCAAAGGTTTTCACAATGTGGGTTTATAGACAGGAGAATTAGATTGATTACACCAACCAACTCTGTCTCCTAAAAATTAAATTTTAATAAAAATATCACATTAACTGTTTAGAAAATTAAAGCCATTTTTATACATAGGCCCTCATTTTCAGAGGCTCAAAAATAATTGGACAATCGGCTGACAGCTTCATCAGTTTCATGGCCAGGTTTGGCCTTTTCCCTCATTACTGCATGACAAATTAAGCAGATAAAAGGTTTGGAGGCATTTCGTAGCTCTGCATGGGAACTCTCAATATGCGGTCCAAAGAGACGTTGAAGCAAATGAAGGAGGCCATCATTAGGCTGAAAAAACAAAAACAAACCTATAAGACGGATAGCAGAAACTTTAGGAGTGGCCTACTCGACATTGTGGTACATTCTTAAAAAGAAGGAATTCACTGGTGAGCTCAGGAAGATGACAGAAGACAACTAAAGTGGATGATCGCGGAATTTTTTCCTTGGTGAAGAAAAACCCCTTCACAACATCTATCCAGGTCAAGAACACTCTCAAGGAAGTAGGCTTGTCATTGTCAAAGTCTACAATCAAGAGATGCCTTCATGAATGTAAATACAGAGGATTTACCACAAGGTGCCAGCCACTGCTAACACTCGAGAACAGAAAAACCAGATTAGACTTTGACAGAAACCCTCTAAAAAAGCCTGCCCAGGTCTGGAACAAAATTCTTTCGACAGATGAAACCAAGATTCATTTGTACCAGAATGATGAGATGAGATTACTTTTGAGCCTCTTAAAATGAGGGACTATTTCAAAAAATTCCCTGCCTCCTAAATGGTAAATGCGATATGTGTGTGTGTGTGTGTGTATATATATTTAGTGACTTCAGACACAACATGTTTATTTGCATTAAACCAAAACCATGATCTTTCCCTTACCTTAACCAAAGTGCCTTTGTTGCCTAAACCTAACCCCAGACGGGACTTGAATGCAAAACCTGGTCTGTTTTGATCCCCATGTGCTTTGTATGCTTGCTGTCCACCCCAACCAGCTCCTGGTGCCTCCACAGCCGTAAATAAATGTAGCGCTTCATTAATTCAAAAAATAAGTCACCTCTGAATATAATCCAGCCAGTGAATATGTTTCCTACAAAACATATTTGTTGTTGTAGTTTAGTTGTATAGAAACAGAATTTCTAGGACACAGGGTTGCACCTACAGGCACTCAGCAGGAAAATGCATACGGCATGTACAAAGAATCAACATGCACATAATATATATATATATATATATGCACACCATGCACACTGCTGGTATCATCCTTTATACGTATTTATAAGAAGTTATATTATTTTATTACTGTGAATCATAAATTTATCCACACACCTAATATCTATCTGTATGTGGTTAATGATATGTACACTGCCAGTCAAAAGTTCTAGAAAATCCCCATATTCCAGCTTTTATTTAAATTTAAGGAGTTCAAATCACCAAAAACTGAAAAATAATGTAAATTTAAAAGAAAACAGGCCTTTTTGAGGGATATGAAATTGGTTAACCTACAGTTTTCCTGCAGCAATTGAAGTAACTGAAGCTTTCAAAGTTAATGCAAATATTTCCTACAGGTGCCACAACTTTTGTTGATTGTCTATACAAAGGCAGTTTTGGGACAAACTCTGTTACTACATCCTCTGATGCATTAGTAGGATAATACTGTACTGCCAGAAGTAGTACTGTATATTGCTATCAGAATGGTGAGAAAAAGGCAAGTAGCAAAGGAAGACAGACTGGTTGGTCAAGGGTTCATCCTACAGAAACATACTGAGCTAAAAAACTATAAGAAAAGAACCGACTTCAAATGATGGAAGACCATCACAGTCTCCAGACTTTAAAACCATCGAGCTGGTTTGGGATGAACGGGACAGCAGGTGAAAGCAAGCCAACCTATAAGTGTAACACATTTGTGGGAACTTCTGCAACAGTGTTGGGATGAACTTTTCAAACAATGTTTCATTGCCATTGCAGAAAGAATGCCTTAAGGGGGTTCGACCGCTGAATAAGTCATAAATTTAGACAAAATTTAAAATTTAATATTCCTTGATTCCTTTTTTTTATTTAAAAAAGCAATTTAACATTTATTTGTTATATGATTTAATTTTAGAGTACATTGAGACATTACTCTACATTACTCTATGTATGTGTGTGTACACGCACACACACACACACACACACACACACACACACACACAGACACACACACACACACACACACACACACACACACACAGAAATAAACACACTCGTTCATGGTATTACCTCAACCCAAAGTCCCTTGGCCGCATTTCAGTCTCTATTCATATTAGTGTCAAAGCAGCCGAGCTTCTTCCCACCCCAATGAATAGCCATTACCAATCTATTTGGGTTATCATCTGCTGGCAATAGCCCCAAATTCCATTTCACCCCTTCTATAAGTCCATCAACGTAATACACAGTTATTCAAGATCCACACATGGATGTTTAATAATAGTCTCACTACAGTAACTCCTTATCTTACGCCTTATCTTGATATCAATACTGAATGTCTTACAGCAAAAGCAATCATAAAATGTTCTCTCTATATATGATACTGTGACAGACTGAACTTATCATTAATTGATACATGTTAACTGTGAATGACAATAAATCATTATTAGAAGGAGAGATGACATAATATTACACCGAGGCAACAGAGAATACTCAAACATAGTTTAATTACAGTTCTAAATTGCTGTTTCAGATATTTTGGGAATGCAAACTGCAGGTAACCATAGCAGTGACACTTAATGCTTCAGTTAAGGTTAATCGACTAGTGAGAGTTACCTAACCATTATTTAAACTAACTAAGGATATATTTTAAAACATTAATGCCAATTTTAACACCTTGGGATAAGAGTGATAATGGACTATGAGATGTTCTGATATAGAGAAAATGTACTTGGCAAAACAATGGTGAAACCATTTTTGCACATATCTATTCTTTACACAAAGATAGATGACATATTAAATGAAACTCTGTTGTTCAAGATAATTAAAACCAAATTAAATAGATACAGTGCTATATTGCCAATGTAAAGTGCAAACATGGGGATCTTTCCCATACCTATCATCCATTCCAATGATGTGAACGCAGAAATTGATTCTCAAAGTGTCGGGAACTCTACTGGTGGCATGGACAACAAAAATAAGTCCCCTCATTTTTGATAATGGTGGTGGAGAGTGCTAACACATTGTTCCAAAATCTCCCCAACAGCGCTCAGTTGTATTAAGATCCAGTGACTGTGAAGGCCATAGCATATGATTCACATAATTTTCATCCTCATCAAACCATCCAGTGAACCCTCATGTCCTGTATGGGAGCATCTGTATTTTTCTTTGCAATCTACTAACACAGGTTTTTCTTTTAATTTGTGACCTGTCGACATATAAGGACATATTATTGCACCTCATTGTATTGCTTACTTATTTCTCCTCATTAAACCTTAAATCAACATTGCAATTTTTATCATGGTGTAACTATGACCATAATATTTTCCTAACGTTAACCGTACAGTATATTGTATTCAGACACAGGTACTGAATACAGTATACTAAAGGAATACATGTTGTCAGTGACCATTCAGCAGATACATAACATAAAGGTTCTGTTTGAACCTTTATGCAAAATGTATTTTCACCAAAAAAACATTGTGCTAATGCAAATACTGTAGTTGCATACTGTCTGAACCTAACTGCACACAAGCAGTCTTCCTCGCTGTTTTTCCATCCATCCATCTCCCTGCCTCTCTGTCTGTCTCTCCTGTTCTGTAAGCAGAGCTCAGACTTGCTGCCTGCCAGTTGCATAATAAATACTGCCTGCTTTGGTCACATGGGATCACAGGCCTCTGCATTAGCATTCCTGTCACACGCACACAAACACACACATACACTAGCAGGGCTGACAGCTCTGGCATCATCATGCTTGTAAACCTAAACACACTCTCAGCCTTCATACACAGAGCCAGCTACAAACACCTTGATGCTTTCACTTGCCTCTCTTCACATCACCTGTAGATTCCCAGTTGAATACCATATACAAGATGTATAGATACATTACGAATGGCTCTGCATGCTCAGTTTTGAGTCAGAATTTCAAAACTCATTCCATAAATATCCATGTAGGAGACGCATAATGTCAAATAACAAATTTAGACTATAAAAAGTCTTCCACTCCATCTTTAACTTAGTGTCCAGCTTCTGTTAATTTACTGTTGATCGCTGTAAATGGTACATTAATTAACTGTATGAACAGTGGGACCAGATATTGCAGTTCTTTTTTCTACAGTAATATTCGTTCTTCTTGGTAACTGATTGACTTCTAAAGTGAGGTCTTTAAAACTGCTTCTTTTCCAAAAAACTATTTTTGAAAAGCTGCAACCAGCAAAGTTTAGTATTTTACTTGATCCATGATCATATATTAATCATATACTAATTTTCTAAATTGCCTTACAGCTTTTTCTGAACAAAAAGTAGATACTCAGAAATACAGTAAAAAAAAAAAAAAGCCGACCAAGCATTCATACCAGATTTGAGCAACAGTTTTTTAAAATTTATGTTGCAATGGGGACATGGAGCCAGGCAGTACAGTGTAAAATATATATAATGATTAATTCAAATTTGATTTCACATTCACTATGATTATAATAGATATAATGAGTGCATGTTATTTCCTTTCCTCATTTTGGCTATGGCTTTTTATTTGTTTGTCCTTATCAATTATACTCTAATCAGTTAAAGATTATGAACCTCATCTTGACTGTAGGCTATTCAGCTGGTGGAACTTGTGGTTAGATGTCAGTGGTGCAATACTATGCATGTTGTAGGACTGTTTTGGTGAAAATGGTTGCATGCTATTTTTTTGTCACCACAAATACTTGTTTTATGAATGGGTAGAGGAAAGTGTTCCAGGGATATAAGAACCATGTTGATGGGACAATCTGAGCCTTACTACTGTCCAAAAAGTAAATGATAGTGTCAGTAAGAAAAAGAAAGTTTTCACGGTGTCATGAGCCACTCCTTTTATATTTCTTTTTCCTTGATCTGAGTTCATAAGTCATAATTTTAAGTAATAAGGACTAGAGAAATTGTAAAATAGAAAAGCCAAACTATGTCCCCATTACATAGTTTATCTCCCAAAAACACTGGCAAGTTTATATTTAATCTATAAAACTTTCTGCTCAGTATGTATTTTGGTCACAGTTATTAATAAATAAATAAACAAACAGAAAAACAAACAAACAAATATATAAATTAATAAATGAATAAATAACTGTTCCACATCAAGATTGTTCATGTTATGTGTTTGTTGTTGGCTGATATAACATTCTCAGATTTTTTAAACACAAAAAATATCGATATCAGTATCAGCCTCAACAAGGTCCATAACAGATTCATACAGTAATGTTGATAATTAGTTATATTGGATTAATTATGCAGCTATTACTCAGTCTTAAGGTTCCATATTCAGCCCTTATGAACAAGACACATAGCATTTCTCCATCTTTGAGCTGTCTATTTCCCTCCATCCTCCTTAGATCTGGGATAGGTATGGAGGGAGGGAGGAGGAGAGGAGGGGAGGTGCTGGCTAATGCCGATGAGGCCTAATTAGAGAGATTAGAAGTAGTGGGAGTGACTCACACTACAATGGCAGCTCTGACCTAACTGCTAACCAAGCCCATTTAATCTAGTTCACATCCATTATCTTTAGCCTCTTTGTGCTCGCTTGCCCTCCGTTCCGTCACTTATTGCTGAATGTCATTCTTTGTTTTTTTGTTTTGTTTTGTTTTTCTTCACATCCTTGGACAAGGAAAGGAAGCTGACAGCTGATTTTGCATAAACCTAGTGATACTCCAATGTCATCTTAAGAGAGCAGTTCAATAAAATTGAGTAAGGAGGAAAAACCATAGGATGTGCTTAATTTTGCCAAATTACTAGGTGCTTAATTTATCAAAACTGAATCCAGTATAGAATCTTAATCCTTTTCATCCTTGTAAATCCTTCAAAACCCTTATCAAATCAGTTTGGTTGAACTTTTAAAATTCATTGTTAATTACTTTTATTAATGCATGTAAGATTCAATTTACTTCAGATTACTATAACTCCTGATTCAGAGCTATTAAGGGACTCTTCAAATTTTTATTTGAATGTCAGGTTTAATATCGCCCTTTTGTTGTTACTCACAGAATCAACATTTTTTAAGTACAGCGGATATAATCTGGCCCTGGTGATATTTGTCATGAAAGTGAAAGTAAAAGTGATACTCAGTATAGGCTAGTGAATGAGAAGATTATACAGTGAGAAGAGGTAAAGGTAAAAACATAAAATACTCACATTTAAGACTGCCAAATATACTATTTTGAAAATGTGAGCCCATATCTATTAACATCCATTTCATCAAAAAGGTTTATGGTGATCAGGCCATTGTCATTATCTTGGGAAAGTGGGCTTTTGTCCATCATGGACTCTGCAAATGGATTTCATTACACAATCTTGAGAGAAAGAGACATCACAGAAGAGAACAGAGCTACAATGTAGTAGACCAAGTAGATCATCACAAAATGTTACCATTATGATTATGATATATCATGGTGAGATGATGCAGTCGTCACAAGATAAACATTTGATATCTTGAAGATATGGAACTGTTTTCTCTAAATAAAAGTCATATGAGCACAACAAAACCATAATTTGCTTGAAAATGAGATTCAAGACAGAAATATTAAGAAAATTGTTTTTGGCCCTGAGAACATGAGAAAATGGCATTATAATTTGAAGTAGTAAAATGATTAAGGGTCTTAAAAAAATTTTTTTTCAGCAGAAGTATCAGCACATGAAAAATGTTGATCAAATTAATGAGTGATTTGCAACTTACAGTAGGTGATTTACATCTGGGCTGAAGGAATTTCCATCTTTACAAACAAATATACACCAATCAGCTATGACATTAAAACCGGTACATGGTTTTAAAGTTGTGGCTGGTTATAAATAAAAAATTGATAAAAAGGTCTTTGGCACATACAATAGTTGACAAAGTTTTTGCTCTTTAATAGCTAATTAGCACTGCCATACTGTATATCAATTCAAACAGAATCTAACGTTGTATAAGAATGGGAAATTTCAGGATGAAGTCTTGATATGAAACTTTTATGCAAAAGAAAGCGAGAATCAGTAGTCACCAATCTGCTCCATCATCAACACCTCAGACGAGCCTCAGTCTCACATCAGAAGGGCCCTTTCAAAGCTTCTCCAATGACACGGTAGCATCAGGAGGCTCAGGCAAGCAGCTGTGGCACACCGAGGTTTGGTCAACCTGATAAGGCATTTAGGCTCACTCCCTGGCTGAGTTGCGGGTTTGGAGTCTGTAATACAGAGAACGTCGTGCCTTTGATTTGCTGCAATAGCCCAACTCCTATGTGTCGATTTAGAGCTCAAATCCAGCTCATCTACAATCAAGTAAATAATTTCACAGCCACACTTGTGACCTAAAAGTAGATACATTCAGAGGCACACACAAATCCAAAAACACTGTTTCAAATGAACCCTGATAATGAAGTCGACCCTGCGCGTTGCACTTTTTAAGCCTACGGTCATCAGAATGGGTGAGTTTTTCAAAAGAGATAAAAATAATAAAATAAAAATAACGATTAAGACACAATCAGGCTTAAAGATGACATAACATTTGTATGTTTCAGTTGATAAGCATGTCGACTGCCTACTACGACAGAAATTCCTTGCAACAGCAAAAGAACAAATAACAAAACAAACAGACAATCAAAACAAATCAGTGTGTCTATCTATGCCGGTACTGTATCCTGTAGTTCATGTGTTTATACTACACAACATGAGGGCAAATTCCAGCAACTTTATCCTCTAAATAAGATGCATAAAAAGTAAATCCTACTGCATGACTAGACCTAAAAAAGGTCCAGGACAGAGGAATATACTTCAAATGTAGGACAGTTTTGTCAAAAGGGCCACTTATAAAAGGACTGATGACAGGGTGGACATGGTACATGACAAGGTGGACATAGTGCATAGTTTTTGCCACATTCTGATAATGTTACACATATTACAACAGTTATTACACACATATAACAGTAGAAGCTTCACTGTGCTGTAGAAGGAGTGGGCAATGTGGACTTTTTGGTGATATTGGTATCAACAAGCCTTTTGGTGATGATCATATTTTATAAATTTTTTTCTTTGTAATTGACTGTGATCAAAACAAAGTCATAATGAATTGTTAGTCTGTTACCAGTATTTTTGCAAGTCTTAACCACTTTTCCTAGTCCTAAAAAGTAAGGGATATGATGTATTTTTGGCAATGTTCTGAAGATGGTGTTTTCATAGCAATCCCATATAGCTGTAACCTATGAAGGTTTTTTTTTGGAGTTAACTGATAGTAAAGAGTTTCCTGAAATCATTCTTTATAATGCTTAAAGGTTTCCTGTTGTTTAATAAATAATGTTTTTCTTGTAGTTCACCAATTAAAGCCTTTGTCCAACCTGACATGCAAAGGTCCATCCTGTCATGTCATTGTCAGCCCTGTCATTTTGTAGTTTTTGGAAAATTAATTTCCCAAGTTAGAGAAACTTTTTATGTGATTTATTTTTAAACAAATGAGGAACAAATAGTATTGTTTGAAAGTCTGGTCAGATACATTTGTTGTTAGATTGTATATAGAAAATTAAATGCAACAATCACAGATTTTAGAGGGAAACAAATATTTTGCAGTAATTTCATTGTTATCAAAAGACTTTTCCCATTGATTAAATATATCGTTGAAAAGGGACAAAATGTGAAAATTCAAAAGTGAAAATTTACATTGTATAATCACTATGAAATGAAAATGTATTTACTCTACTTTGAATTTGTCCATGACAGGGTAGACATATTTTGCAATTGGCTCGTACATTGACTGCTTGCAGTTAATTTATAAAAAATTGGAGCTTGACCAACAAACATTTCTAATAGCCTAAGGTCTACTTAAAAAATTAATATGAAGTTAAATGGAAAATTTCACCTTTTTCTCTTGGAAATTATGAAATCTCAAAGGCACTTTATAGTGATTTTGACACATATAGATATATACTGTATATATATACACCATCCAGTCACAACTTTAAAACCGGGACCTGGTTTCAATGTAGTGACTGATCAGTGTAAATTTGCATATATTGTGCTGGTGACTTGGAGCTGTGAGTATAACAGGATGGAGCACTGACAGGATCAGTTTTGAAATGGTGTCTCTGCAGTTCAGAAATGGTACATGGGTCTCAGAGAGAACATAAAAGCCTTTTATTTCACTGTTATTATTACAACAATTATGACTGCACCTAGGAACAATGTCTTTCTCTGCTGGCAGAGGGGTGGATAAAAGGGGCTTAACAGAGCATAATAACTTTTGGTAGCCACGGCAACCAAGACAATAACAGACGATGACCCTTCAGGCCACCAGTTCCCTCTTTGACTCTTCTCCACGTGGCGTACAATGGTTGTGCATCTGAATGAAGCAGCTTTAGGCAAAGACATTTTTTTTTACAGCAACATAATGTGGCCACCACTGGTGCATAGGGTGACGGCTTTAGCTACAGAGATATGGTGGTTCCAATTTGTACATAAGTTATCGTACATATTTGTGAATTTTTATGTTGCACATGCAATTGTATAATACAGCTCAAACATTTTAGGACACGAAAAACAGGTTTTTTTTTTACCTGGATGACTTCCATTATATTTGGATAATGCATTTCTGGCATTATCCAAATTATTTTTAAGGGTTTCATAAGCATAACAGAGTTGGAAAATAGTCCCAGCTATTGAAAGAGAGTGTCGAGAGCATGACAAACACCTCCAAGTAGAACATGTAAGGCATTATCCACACCCGCCCACCTCAAACAAGGTGGGTTTAAAACTCGACCCTTATCATAATGGATAAACTGTTTATCACTTACAACAAGGATACTGGATTCAATGTGTGACTTTGTCAAAAACGATGTAAGAAAACCGCCATCTAGATGAGACAACATGCACTCCCTGTACCTAAGATTTCGATTTTCACCTCCTGAAAGTTGAACAAAGTGAGGAGGAGTGTGAAAAGGCGGTTTGTGGCAAGGACAGGGAAATGTGTGACAGTGTCTGCAATCAGGGCAAAATCTGTTTGTTTTTAATGTGTTTGAGTGCATGTGCTAATTTTGGATAATAGGCCTGGGGTTGATGTTGCTGGCTAAAGCATGGCTCCCTGGTTTAATGGTAATTAGATTTTGCTTTTGGTTGGCTTGCCCAGCGCCTGTCAACATCATGTCACAGCAGTGGTCTTTAGAGTGACACAGGCTGAGAGCCTTTTTTCACTGGCTAGAGCCCAAAATAGGGCCACAAGCATGAAGGCAGAGCAAATTACACAGCACAACCAGACACACAGCTACAAAGAGTGTTAGGGGAAGGGCAAAATAATACAACAAGTGAGTACAGCAACAACAAGTAGGTAGTGGAAGATGAAGGAGGAAAAAAAATAAAAATGTCTTCAGAATACGAGGATATGAGGGGTTAGTATTGTTTGAAATGTTTGAGTTTAGGTACAGATAAAAAAATAGTGGTAGGTTTGTTCAAGTGTATAGGGTAGCCTAATAAATGTGTGGCCACCAATTAGTACAACCAGTGACACACTGGGTTTGGCCATTCTCCAAGGAAGATAAAATTTGACGAACGTCACGCAGCCAAATCAATGCAGCCGTATTTTTGAATGATATATTGTTTTCCAGTACATATCTGCAAAATCCTCCCAAATATTAGTAATCAAATCTAATTCTTATCTAATTTTAAGGAAAAACTAATTTCCCTTTTAAATTAGTGCGTTGTAGACAGTGAAAAACAGTCCGCACTACATGTCCAACAAAGGTCTGGCTGAGGAGGGGACTAAAGTCTTTGTGTGAGAGATGCAGAATCAACAGGACCTTCAGCACCTTCAATGAAATCTTCCCAGGAGATATTTCACATTTAGTTACAGATTGTGTAAACTAACATTTTAGGAATTTACATATTTCGAAGTTTGCAGATATCTATCATCCAGAGTGCCACTGATATATTGTGTACATCTCATTTGAAAGCAGCATAAGTCCTGCAGACCATCTTTTCTTGGATCACATACAATAGTGTCAGTTGTGTAAGCACTAAATTACTGTAGTGTCTTCCTTCTATCATCCATACAATTGTGGTATTTAGCAATAGTAAGTCAGTAAGTATTCATTCTGTAATTACTGCTGGTAATTACTGCTGTCATTCTGTATTTTTTTGGTTATTCCTACATTGTTTTCCATCCATCCATCCATCCATCCATCCATCCATCCATCCATCCATCTTGCCTCTCAAAATACTTGCTTCAGAGGTGTCTCTAAAACACTCCTCACAGGACAATGAATTGGAATAAACGCTTTGATTAGGTTTCTGATTAAAGTGGCATTCTGACAATATCGAGCTGCAGATTCAAAGCAGCACATGATAATGATGTTAGTTTACACCGGAGCTGATTTACCATACTTCACTACCCCTAAACCAAAGAGTATGCACAAGAGAATGGAGGAAACAACATACATTGAGGTTTTGTTTGCAACTTATTAAAACATTATTTTGATCGTTCATACAATTATTGCTAATGAGGGACCAGTTTGGGAAAGGGCTAGTGAGCAAAGAATCTTACAACACTATGGTGTTACAAATTACAAAATTCCAAGGGGGAGTGAAAGAGATTATGTCAAACAACTACTGAACCACACCATTAAAGGACATATGGCCACAAACAGGGCTTATCTCAGGGTGCAATGAGATGAAGGCAGAATATACCCTGGACAGGCAAGACTAACACATAGAGACAAATGCATTCATGCTATCATGGGCAATTCACACTTTCCAGTTCACCTGGGGGAGAAAACCCACATAAATAGAGAGGCAGGTTTCAAACCAGGACTGAGCCAGTGGGCCACCACCATCAGGGTTTTCCTATAGCTAAATGTGTGACAGCTACTTCAAGGTATACTACCTAGATTTAGAGGGTGAAACCATAGCCAGCTGGAATATCATAGACAACAAAAAAACTGATACATGATTCTATAGCTGTCTGTTTCTTTTCAGCAGTGTGTCTTATGCAGGAAAAAGAGAACCTTTCAGACTCACAGCCACAAAAATGTCATGTAATGTCTGTCATGTTGTATTGTTGGTATGCTGGGAGAGTACATGTAATAATGCTGCTCATTTTGGGGGGGTTAATGATAGGATCCTCACCTTTACAGAGTAACTTAATACTACAAGTTCTAATGTGTTTACTGATAAAATAGGTTTTTGCTGGCTCCTATGATCTGCAATCCTACAGTAAAGTTTGGTTTATTTTAGGCAACTTAAGCTAGGGAAAGGGCTAGGGAAAGGTTACCAATATTGACCAGCTGGCACAGTCTCCCATGTCTAAGTTGTATGCTGTGTTGCACCACTCCTAAAAATAATGTTACAGTATATTAGGTATACTTTTATACCAACAATCTATGAACTTTACCTACTCAAGGCCAACAAAGAAAAGACTGTGAGGGTTAACACACAGACACACATCACTGTGCATGTCTGATGTTGTGGAAATTAAAATGGCATTGGTTTCCTGATTAGTGGTAATATTGAATTATACTGTAAATACTTAAAATACTTGAGGGCATTCATTAGAATTCACACAGCTCCTTCTGGAGCCATAAAAGCAACACAACTTTTTTTTTTTTTTTTTTTCCCCACATATGCAGTATCGGTCCCCAATACCTGTAAATATACTGATTTGTGAAATTAGTGGAGTTCCCCTAACTTTTTTATTTAGGTAATATTGTCCTCATGTCCTAACATGCATTTTCTTTTTTTACACAGAGAGGCCTGTGTCTTGTAGTACTGACCGTTTATGGGTTCTTTAGGGGAAATAAATGTCTATAAAAACAGTGCACATAAAGTAGGGGCCCACCAGCTTATTCTTGCTCCAGATCCCATAGTGGGTTAATCTGACCATGGGTGTAAAATAGGGAAAAAAAGAAGAAATAAAATTAGGCCTAAAACATTGGATCAAGTTATCGATCAGCTCATTGATCATCTAAGTCAATTATCAACCTAGTTCCAGGTTTAAAGGTTTTTCCAGGTTTTTCTCTGTTTCCTTTAATTAACGTGAATTCCGGGACAGCACACATTTTGTTCTCCGGCAATTTTGTTTGGCATTTAACTAGTATCACACAGACTGCTCTATAAACATCATTTAAACATCACATTGTGTAGCTTATTGAGGAGACTATTGCTATTGCTTTTTGTGTTTGTGGCATATTACAGTAGTTTTATTAGTTTTATGCAATCATGATTGTATAATGGAAGTCTATGAGAGGACTGTTTCAACTCCAATCAAACCCACTCATCTCTCAAAGCTTACTGCTCTGACATAAGACAGAATTCATTCAACCTTTACTGCTCATAAGAATTTGAGTTTTCAAAGTTGTAATCTATCTCATGGTAAGTATTACGGTTTTGGAGCAATTTAAGTCAAAATGACTACTTTTAGAGCCATATTGAGACTTCATCAGTGTGTCATGTGATCAGATGGCGTGAGGAGCAGTGGTTTTTCTAGACCAGAAAAAAAGTCTAAACTACTCTCAGTCCTGCAGTATTAACTCTACAGGCACACACATATAATTATGCCTTAATAATACCTTAAAATGTAGCCACAAGTCTTTCTTCCTTTCTCTCAAAATGTAAGCAGCTAACCCACAGGAGTTACAATTCTTGAGATCCCAGCATTAATTAATAGGTCAAGCTCTCATTCTCATTCACTGCCATATAAACTGCAGGCTGACCCCTTTCCTTGCCTTCCTCTTTCTTCAACTTACAGCTTCTTTCTTGATTTTAACACTGTGTAAGCATGCAATATATTCTCAAGCTCTGCTACTCTCGCTGCGACTGATGTGAAAAAATGTGGCTCAAAAGCTTTAATTTTGGGCCAATTAATTTCTCCTCAAGAGAACATTAACTTGAGCTGTGCATTCGTTGGATACCTTTAATGGCTCAGTGGTTAGTACTGTTCCCTGGTTGGGGATCCATGTGAGGGTCAAAAGGTCCTGAGTTTGATCCCACTGCTCATCTGAACCAATCAACCAAAAATTTTAGTACCTGCTGGGGGCAGTTTCCTTATCAGTTGATGGTTGATTTCAAACAACTTCCAGCTTCCATGTGACTGTCTGGCTCACACAGGTGTATACTATTTGCCCTTAAATGGTTGCAAACACATTTTCTTCTTTCAACTTGCACATTCCCCTTTAATTTTAACATGGTCTAACCAAAAAAATATATTCTCATGCCCAACTACTCCTACTGACACAGCTACAAACTATATGTGCAATTGCACTTATCCCTAAAAATGTGAACCTGAGATTACTTTTTTGGCCCTGTGGGATCTGTTGGCTCGGTTTGTAGTGCTGTAGTCTCATAATCCGTAGGTTTGAATTGAATCCCCATTAAGGGCAAACATGTGTTCCTGACAGCTTTGTTCAGTTGGTTGACTGGGGCATATCTTTGTGGTGTCACATGGCTTTAGTCTATAGACAATTATACTTCTGTTTAAGAAAATGTGGATTTGAGATGGTTTCTAGGAGTTGTGGTGGTTTGCACTGTTGTTGAGTATGGATTTTGGTTTCCCACTAAGCAGTAGCTGCCGCACTCACATGCAGTTTTCAGCAGAAAACGCATTATCTAGTTAAATATTGAATCCCCGTAGTCTTTGAACTTGTAGCCTCTGGTATTTTTGTCAATGTTTTTAATAAAAACAATGACACAATGAATGGCTTAAAATGAAAACAAGTGTTAATTGCAGCTCGGAATGAAAAAAATAACTGAGATGTGACATATTGTCAAGAGACAAATTCAAATGATTCAAAAATGTTGACCTGAAGTTTCCATACAACAAATAAGAATTTATATTTGGATAAGGAACATATAACAATATGCACTGAATTAGCAGTAAAGTTGTTTTGTGGCCTCTGGTACACGCACACTGAATTACCTTGCCATCCTATTCTCTCTCTCAGTGTGGCAGCTAGAAAATTCTTGAGAGGCATCAGACTTGGCTGGTTTCCATTGGATTTTCCCTGCGGGTCATCCATCGGCCTGAGGACGTGGCAAGTTGGACCAACCCAGTCCCAGGGTGATTGACGGAAGAAAGATGGCTGCAGTTGTCAGCGTAAATCGAAAGGCGTTTCAGGTGGAACACGGTGCTTGTCTAGCAGTGAGGAATGGGGGAAGACTTCACCTCATCCAGCACTAAAAACCTCTCTACCTCTCTTTCCTTACACCAGTTTTTGCAATTGTCTCAAAACAAAGGGAGGGAGAGAGGGGAAAATGGAGAGGGGAAGTTAGAAAGATTTTTTTAAGAAGACCACAGAACAGAAGATAATAAATGATGGAAAGCTACACTAAGAAAAATGACAAAGGAAAGAGTGACTGAGGCTGAGAGAGCTAGATTGGTAACCTGTGCACCCCGGGGCGATATGAGTGAACCCCATCTGTTGAACATCTGGCATGTGCATCCAAACACCTTAACCGCCTGCTCAGGAAATCTTAAATTTAGTAGCCGTGCACTCCCAGAGGGCAAGACAAGCCTCCGTCCTGCTCAGACCAATGGAGACAACAGCCAGGTAAACTCTCCGTTCATCGTCCACCTTACATGTTCTCCTGACCAGTAATATGAGAGAATATCGCTAGATCTGCAATTAATAGTTACTTAATTTCTTCAATAATTTTGATCAATCAATCAGTTAACTTTTACAATATCAAAAATACTTATAAATGTCCATCTGAAGCTCATAGAGCCTAAAGTAATCCTTTAAACTTTACTTTGACAATCAGTAAAAAAAACAATGGTGTCCACAATTTAACTATAAAAAGTTCACAATGTGCACTATTTCACCATCTACAGTGTTTATGCTGCACGCTGCCCTGCTGAGACCTCTTTTCCTCGATTCCTTAATATGTTTGTCTTTCAATTTTCAACTGGACTAGTATATCTGCTCAGAAATAACTGGACTGCTGCATGAGATGATTTATCTGCAAGAATCAAATTACAGTCTGATTAATGGTTTGATTGTCTTGCAGAAACCAGTTAATTTGACTTAACAGTATAATAAGTCCTCTTAGCTGATTGATATGTATCCTAGAAAAACACAGATGAAAATGATTACAGGGAGTGAGTCAAGTTATCAAGCTCCTGTTAACTGGAGTGACTGCATTAAAGGAAAAGTCAAAGCTGCTATTAGAACCTTGGACCCAATCATCAGCACAACCACTGTCATGTCCTGACAGGCTTCATGTGTAACTTCACCTTGGCTGTCTAGTTCACTCGACAGGTGAAGTTTTTCTCCTTTGTCACACTGTCAACTCTTTTGTCACTTCTCTTTGCATGAAATGCCTACATATTTTTTTGTGTCCAAGAAACTGTAGCATGTTAGTTCAGAACAGCCAGTTTTATTCATCAGGTTAGCAGTGTGGCTCTAGGGATGACAATGAAGATAAAGTGTGTTGGATTGTTGGTCTGTTTGTCACTTTGGCTCAACTGAAATATCTCAACTACTGGATGGATTGCCATGAAATCTGATACAGACATTCACGTTCCACAAGGATGAATCCTTTTGACTTTTTATCTTGTGCCACCAGTGGGTCAAAGTTTTCATTTATCTAGTGAAAAATCGAAACATTTACTAGGTGAACTGGTAAAAATTTGTTACAGACAATAATGGTTCCCAGATAATGACGTTAATATTCCCCAGATTTTCCATTTTGCACGTCCAGAAGGTTATTGTTCTGTAAATGTGCCACACATATCTCTTAACACTCTCTTTATCATAACAATATAAACCATTCTGATATCAGTTACTGAATACCTTACTCTGAAGCCACACCCTAGCCGAATTAAAAATTTATTTTTCTCTACAATGAGCATTGCAACCTCACAGAGCATCTAGCATGGCTGTAGACTCTTCCAGTGTGATGATGATGTTTCCAGTAGAATTCCAGAGACATCAGTTAAAGATACACTCCCTGATTTTGTCACGGTGTCCAACAGCTCGCTATGTTCATAACTTTTAAAAACAAGAGTGAGCTAAGAGGAATTTCCTCAAACAGTTGGGTACTAAAAGAATTTCTGAATGGGTATTGTTAAGCTTTTTTGGCGGTTCGACTTTATGACACTATTAAAATATCTGGAAGGATGCTTACAATTAACCAGCACAAACCCAACAATAGACTATTTTGTGCAAATATTACTTTGAGTTACTTGGACATTATTATCGTTTTCTAACTTGCTCTTTTTCCAACATTTACACAATACTTCATGTAGCATAATGCTTCATGTAGCATTATGCTTCATGTAGCATAATGCTACATGAACTTAACTCAGAATAATTTGACTCAGTTTACCTAAGTTAAATAGCCCTAGATAGACTTAGTCCTAAAGATTCCTTTAGGACTAAAGATCACTTTAGGACTAAGTCCTGGATTTGGAAAAAAAAGCCGATTTTCTTGATTTGACAAGCATGACAAGCATGCCCTTGAGTGATTGTTCTGATGTCAAATGTTTTCATGCTAATTTGTGGCAAGACATGGACCTAAAGTAATTTAATGATGAAAGTGAACTGAGTTGAACTATGCAAAATCCTCCAACACCCTTATGTCACAATGGGTCAGAAGGAGAATTGGCTCAGAGATTGAGAGACAAACACAAAACATTAAGTCAAATAAGACAGCTCGAAGAGGACAAAGCATCAAAGAGCAAGGGAGCTTAAAGCACAACAGAGATGTAAGATAGAGGGAAAGAGAGGTCAGTAGAGATCAAAAAAGAGGAGACAGCATTGCTGTTTGAACCACCTCCCCCCTGGAACTAAGACAAATTGGGCTATGCACTCGTCTTGGTGGCCCCCAAGTCCCTATCTCTCTCTGAAGAGGATTCCAACGTCTCCCAAGCGTTAAAGTGGAAAAACCAACTCCACTGCAAGAATTTAATGAGAAAGGCTCTGCACTGCTCTCTGCACAGTGTGTGACACAACACTTCGTAGCATGTAGTGAGTTTCACTGTCTCTTCTTTATTTATTGCCTTTATTCCCACTGCCTACACTGGAGGAATGGAGTGGATGTCTAAGCTTGAAACCAGCCCTAACCCACTCAGTCATCAGTGTTAGGATGCAAAAATATTTTTTTTTTTCCATCAGCACACTTATTATTGGGTTCTTATTGTGATGTAATTTAAATTAAATTTTGGGTGTTCTTTTTTTTACTGTAAACACAGTTGGATAAGATGATGGATAATGAATGGAGTGGCTGTGGCTCAAGTGGTAGAGCAGGTTGTCCATTAACTGGAAGGTCGGCGTTTCGATCCCCAGCTCTTCCAAATCTGCATGTTGAAGTGTCCTTGGGCAAGATACTGAACCCCAAGATACTGAACCCCCGATGTATCATCGGTGTGAGGGTGTGTGTGTGTGTGTGTGTGTGTGTGTGTGTGTGTGTGTGTGTGTGTGTGTGTGTGTGTGTGTGTGTGTGTGTGTAAAGCGCATTATGTATAGAAAAGAGCGCTGTATGAGTGTGTGTGTGAATGGGTGATTGCGGCAGTAGGATAAAGAGCTTAGAGTGGTCGATGAGACTAGAGAAGCACCATATAATTTCAGTCCATTTACCATTTACCATGCATGACACAACACACAACACAGAGACAGATCCATGATTTGCTTAACAAAGCTTAGGAAAAATCCTGGAAGCTGGAGAAATTACCAGCAAACCTCAGTCAAAAATGAAAAAAAACATACATTCAGGTTAGGGTTGCCATTAATGATTATTTACATTATTAATTAAATTGGTCTGTTATTTTCTAAATTAATCATTTTATATATAAAATGTCAGAAAACATTGAAAATGCCCACTACCCAAGTAGTGCTGCACTGCTATACAGGGTGTGGAAAGAGAATGTAGTCACCACTAGTTGACAGATCCAGGAAAGATTATTAGTCTGGGTGAAGTTATTCTTCAATGTTATCCAAGAAGAGTTGAAGGCAGCCCAGTTAAAAGGGATGGTCAGTTTACTCAGTGTATAGATTGATAAATGCACCTACACTTTTTGACATAAAAAAATATTGTTGTTTTATTTATCTTTATATCATTGTGGTTTGTATTTTCACATTTATCTTATGTGTGTAAAGATGTTTTCCATGATTTTTTTGTTTTTATGTTTGCAAACTAGCTTTCCTCAAATTAAATTTCATTTTTATTGATGCAATGTCTGCTGCTTGAAGGGATTTTCATGGTGACAGCACTAATTTGATTTTTTTTAAGTTTTTTTATTATTCCATTTTACCATGCTTGTTTATACATCGACTTGATTCTAAGTTATTGTACAATATTTCTGCTACATTACATTAACATTGCCTTCTGTTCTGTATCATTGCATTAAATGTTTAAATGCTCTTAATTAGTGAATTCCCCTAATTAGACATATATACTTGTGATCATAATTATCATGCAGATTTAAAGTAAAAACGTTATTGTGACTTTTCAAATACCTATCCATATTGTTCAATACAATTTTTATGTTTTTATACAATTTTTATACAATTTTTTAATCTATGACAAAATTATTATTGTTTACAACTATTGATGCAGACAACATGCAGACATAGGAAGTTGTGTTCTATGTAATATACATCAACCATGACATTAAAAGCAGTTACCGGTTCTAATGTTGTGGCTGATCAGTGAAGATTACATTGCCCTTGAACCCTTTTCTACCCAATCTCCACACTTTCAAAGATACATTTACTACTGATCAACATCCATCTCACTGGGCTAAAGCTCCCATATTTATTTAAAACAGATCACAGTTTAGTGGCTCGTTCGAGTCATGCAAAACAAAGAAGGTCTCTGCTCCCTTTGTAAATATTTGATCGAGGTAGAAATCATGAGCAGCCATAAGACCGGAGTGCTGGCACTGGCTTTTTTGGGAGCTGTTTATTTGAGATTGGGGACCATGAGAAGTGAAGGGTGCAAAAAATTAATATAGCGGGAGTAGGAGGCAGGAGAGCTTGCAGGCGAGGGGAGCAGGGGCCTGTTTTGAAAATTGAGGGAAGGAGTTGAAGGATGAACATTCCCAACACTGGTCTGACAGAGTGAGAAAACAAGCCTTATGAATTAATGCTTGGGGATAATGCAGGGTAAGCGCACACAGGCTATGTAGGCAAAAACACATTTTTCTTTTTGTACCTTTCAACACAAAAAGAGCAGTTTTTATAATTCTTAGATTACCTACTTTCTCTTAACAGTTTCATCTAAGACAAATGTTAAAGTTATTACTTAAACTGTTGGCTGTAAACATCAGGTAGATCGAAGCAATTAAATGTCAAAAATTCAACATAAATTTAGTATGACTGTAGTATTATTGAACATATGTAGCTTTTACTGAAGAACAACTACTGTAACCACAAATAAAAATAATTAGATAATGATTAGTGCTAAAACAGGTTTGACAGGTAACACAGGAGGAGAGGAGTCATAAAGTCAGCGCAATATCATGGCAATGTCTGTTACACGGCAACTTCTATCTAAAGTTTACTAATTTAAGCCTACATTAGCCAACATATGCTACTACTCATACTAGTCCAAGTAAGGCTGTTAGCCCCTGACTGTAGTGAACTGAGAAACAGTGTGTTTTTATTGCTTGTGAGTTGATCATTGTATTTTTTAGAAAATGATTTTGCAATTTCTTCTTTCAAATGTTACATACTCTCACTTTAAATTTTCGAGACTTGTGAAGGACAGATTAAATATCTTTCAAACTCCACACCTCTTGTTTGTAACGCTGGTTTTGGATTAAACATTTGTAGTCTCCAAGTCCAAGGTGAGACCTGGTCAATGTCACTTGAGCAATTTTCTTGACTAAGTAAATGATTCCTTATGATGAGTAAACTGGTTTTGAGGTTTCAAATTTTTGTTCTCCTGTATTTGTTTAAAACTTTTGTGACATCTGACTGCTTGTGCTGCTATTTTACAACACTCTGTTCCAGCAGCCTGATCTCAGCCATTAACCCGCTGAGTAAAAGATGATTATCAATGATTGAAATTATGTCGAAAATGACAAAAATAAAACCTAGGCTGTAAGTAACCAGAGTTTGGTTTCCTCTTAGTGTCTGTGTCAAGTCAATGGTGGACATTTATCTTCAAGAAATGATAATATCATATTCATTTCCTCATTAACATCCAAAGAGGTGATTTTAAAACGTGTCCTTATGTGTCCTCAACACTTTGCATCTTGATGCTGACTTTGAGATTCATCTTGAATGCTAATTTTCATCACATTATTCATTAATGAATTTTACTGCAAATGCTACTTTGTGACTATTTAACAACTTTACTTAAAATTAAGTAATATTGTGTTTGTCCGTGTGTGTCCGTGTGTGTGTGTGTGTGTGTGTGTGTGTGTGTGTGTGTGTGTGTGTGTGTGTGTGTGTGTGTGTGTGTGTGTCTGTGTCTGTGTCTGTGTGTTTCTGTTGGTCTGTCTGTGTGTTTGTTTGCACACATACATTGGTTCAGACTGGGGAAAAAATGGGATTTAACTTTATGTCTTGATTGAGCTTGGCCGGCAGTTAAGGCTGCAGCTGTGTTCAGAATAATAACCCATGGTTACAGAGGCATGTTAATGTGAACAGAGAGGGGAGGAAGCCAGGGGGGCAGCAACAAAAGTAAGATACTGTTAGACGAATCTGAAAGAAAAAAGATATAAGTAGAGATGATGAGGAAAGAAAAAAAGGTAACAAGGGAAGAATGGAAGACAATGAAATAAGTACATTTGGGGGGGGTAAATAGAAATTGTAAAAGGACTACATAAAAACAAAAAATAAAGAAATAATGGATAAATGCATAACAAGGAACGGAAAGAGGGGTTAAACGGAAAGAAGTAAGAGACGATGAAAAAGATCAAAAGAATAGAGAAGACAGAAAGAAGGTAATAAAATGGAAGGGAAAATGATAAGGACAAAAAGAAGAGAAAAGGGAAGAGCAAAAGAAAATTGTTGGAAGAATAAGCACTACAAAGTGAGAATGAACAAATGAAAAAGATAATGTGAGAAAAAGTGGGAAATAAGAAGGGCAGGAAGCAGGGGGGTTAAAAAGGTGAGGAACAAATTAAGAGGGCAGATATAAAAGAGAGAAAGAGGAATGATGATAAAATTAAACCATGTAAGTTGTTTAGAAAGAACAGAAAAACAATATAAAGAAAAAAATAATGTGGGAAGAATATACAAATGAACAATGGAAGGTAAAAAGGAAATAGAGCACAGCAGAAAAAAGAAATGAGGTAAGAAGCCAAGAAGAAGAAGAGGATGTGAGTGAAAAGCTTACAAAACTGTTAAGTAAAACAGGAGGACTGTTGTCTAACTGACACACCAAATATCATAGTGAGATGGTGACATTTCGTTCACCTTTCTAAGGGAGAAATTGCTGCTTCAATTCTACTGTCAGCAGGGATGACTGATGGAAGCCGAGTGAAGTGCATTTGACCATTCAAAATGCGAAAGCGTTCTGGGAAATGGCAGAAACACCCATCTATACCTTTCACCAGTGTATTGGAGAGCTGTCACAGCTCAAGAGTGAAGGGCCACCTATTGAGCCTAACAAAAGAACTCAAAGTGTCTGAAAGTCCTGACATGTGCCAAGGTGGCGGGTGGCGGGTGGTGGATGGTGGAGGGGGGCTGTGGCCTAAAGAACCTTCTGGCAACCATCAGCCACCTCCCTATCAGGAATATCCCATCAAATCGCAACTTACACCTTCCAAACAACCAGCGTTCACAAATTTCAATCGACAGGGCTATTGGAGTGCAAACTCTCTCTTTGGCTTTTGTTGTGTCCATTTGTTTTCCCATCTCATCTCCTTCTCCCCTCACTTCCCAGTGTTTGTTTGGTGTCGTCGCCGGTTTGGCTCATTAGACTCCATGCCAGTCGACAGCCTGTCAGTCTAAGCTCCTTTAACACTCAGCAGCCCTGCACAGTGACACAGAAGCTCATCTGGCATAGCGCTTAGCAAAATGGAAAAAAGGGCTTGGCTGTATACACCTCTCCACTCTCATCAACATCTCGTGCTGTCTCTATGTCTTTCTCGTTTCTCTTTGTTTTTCCCATCTCTGTGTTGTGTTTCTGCCTGCACGCAACCGCAGCCGGCCAGGGTGTCTTGCAGCATTTATTGGTTTAACAAGAGGGAATAGAGAAAAAAAAAGAGAAGTGTACAGGCTTTTTTGCCAGAAGTACATAACATTAGAAGTACATAGTACTAATCTTTTACTCTTTTGCTGTAGCCTTTAGGGCTGGGTAACACATACAATTTTTTATACTAGTGACAATACTGTAATAGAGTTTTAATAAAAACACATTTGTTTTATTTGATCAATGGATCAAATGACATGTTATTTTAAAGTAATCGCTTGTAGTGACCATAAGCAATAAGTATCACCCGACTTTGCGTTGTCCCTCACCTCTAAAGTGTTTTTTAGCCTCTTTTAGCTAAATATTTTGGTTTTACAGCCCGCAAACTTCCCTCTCAGCCTCATTTCCAGCAGCAGCAGATAGCTGTCTTCCATGAGAAAGCACTGGTGAACCCACTGCACATTACCTTCCCAGCATCAAACAGCAGACAGTGAAAATTAGCGACCACCTGGTGTATACATTGAGCATATAGCAAGCAAAAGAACCAGATATCTTTTTTCCAAGAGTTGGTGGAGACCAAAACGGAACTAAAACGAGAGTGAATATTGAACTAACATTCTTCTGTGGCCAGCAATATGACTCCAAATGAATGCTAATGTTGCCCATGTTGGCTGGATGTGTAAATAAGCAACTGTTTGCTGAAGTTTTAATAACAACTTTATAAGACAGTAGTGTGTCATATGTTGTGTTATTCAGTTTACTGTCGCTTTTCTCTGCCCCCCAGGTACAAAAAAACTCAGTTAAGGAGCTTTAACAAATGACAGCCTTCAGTACTTGGCGGTTTTCAGTACTCAGTGTTATGAACACATTTCGGTAGGAACGAAAAATGTAGAAATCCCTCACATGTAGTGCAGTTTGTTTCTATTGTTTTTCTGTAAAGACAATGCAGCAGAAGCTATAGTGGAAAGAGACTGCTTTAAAGTATGTTTGATGCTGGATCTACAGAGGGCTTTTTTCCAAGAGCATTAGTCAGCGGTATGAATGAAATGTCTGCTTCAGAAGCATGTTTGTGATAATGGCAGGGAGAAGCACATATGGCAGCTAACACAAAACCCTGCCAGAAGCAAAAAACAAGACTCAGAGATGCAGAATGAACAAAGTGAGAAAAGTGAGTAAAGATGGGAGAAGGTGGGTTGACGATACTATTGTAAAGCAGCTCTTACAGACCTTACCCAGCTAAATTTTGGAAAGCATCTTCCAGAAGATGATAGGGGAACAAATGCTCCTCTTCTCCAAATTAGCGGGCTGTGGACTTGATTAAAACAGTGATGTGGAACAATGGAGAGGGAAAGGAAAGAGAAAAACATGAAAGCCTGTTGACTATTGAAGAGTACACCTTATTTTCAGCAGAGTAATGGGGCCTGGCAAAAGAAGGCAAGACAGCTCCATCTTTCACAGAATTTTCCATTGTCAAGCTGTGCATTATGAGGCCACGGGCTCATGAAATGCACAGGAAAAAAATTATGAGAAACAAATTAAAAGCCTAACGGCACACTCAGCTGAGCAGAAACACTGATCAAAAAACAAAATAAGATGCTCATCTCCACAAATCGTATTCTTGAGATATCATTAGCACCTCTGCACTTAATATCATCATTACTAATGTTTTCATTATCTGACCTATTTATCTTTAGTTGCCCCTTTATGCAGTAAAACAGCATAATTTCCTGCTAAAAATCAATAGTACAATAGAGAGGATGTTTTTTTTTTCTTTTTTCCCCATTCATCTGGCTTCCGATCCCTCTCTCTCTCTCTCCCTCTCTCTCTCTCTCTCTCTCTCTCAAGCATCTACCTCCTAATGATATGGCGACTGCTACCAATGCGGCATACATGGATAATTGCCTCACACGACCCCTCCCACCCCTGCTGCATCATACATACACATAAATATATAAACACACACACCCACGCACACAAACATGACACAGTATATTAATAAATAAATACGCCAACCCAGCTTTCCTTAATAAATCTATTACGAAAGCTGGGGTGGCAGTGACAGGCTCTGTGCTGACTGATAATGTGACCCATGAGCCAACATGCTAGCATTTTTCTGACCACAGTGGAGGCCAGATAATAGCTCGGTGAGCACTGAGATGATGACAATGATAATGTTGGCAACTGAGGGCTATGAAGCATATCCAATTCCTTCCCTAAATGTCAACCTTCCCCTGTATCACTGCAACAAAAAAGCTAGAGAAAAGGTTCATGGCACAGAGGCCTGCTTAGAATGGTTGACAAACCCACTTGTCTCATCCATCCATGGATTTAAAAGAAGCAGAAAAGGTGCATGTGTATGCGCCTGCATAAACTAACAGAAGAGAAAAAGAGGATGAACTAAAAATAAGGAAGGACAGAGACAGAGACAGATGGAAGGAAGAGTGTGTGTGTTTGTGGAGGTGAAAAGATGTGCTAGCTCAGGCACTTGTGAGATTACAATGACTGTTCTGTTTTTCCTACCAGCCAGGAGCGACAGGGCCCATTCATTTTTCAAAGTGGAAAGCGACAGATTGAAGGCGAAACATCTCTTTCGTTCCTTGTCTCTTCTGTTTTCTTCTTTTTCTTTCTTTTTCCCTTTCTCTTCTGTGTTTGGTTAACCCAGGGCTGAAGTGCAGTGCAGTGACAGGAGCGTGATGCCTCAACACTGACACCACACACCGCAGACGGAAAAAGAAAACTGATGCCATGTGTCAGCTAGCGGACGCCTCGCGGTGATATTCAGTGCTTTCCATCCCCGAAAAAACAGATGTTTTTGTGGCTGCAAACCGGCCATTATGTGGGTGACCGGGGGGCGTGTTGGCAGCAGTCAGGTCACTCGTGCTGACACAACAGCACTGCACAAACTTCCTGTATTTTCAACAGCACTTGGCTTAATCATTGTGAGTGTGGCTTTGCAGTGAGGTATGACATTATCAAGGTGGACTCCAGAATAAGCAATGCACTCTAGTCTTTGAAAGCTCAGAGGATAAAGCCCTTGCCCATGCTCTCCCAACACTGCATGTTGGAGCTGAGGCTGTAATTGTTGGCGTTCCTCAGCCGCTTCAAAGGTGAACATGGGGACGATGTATGCTTTATGAATATGCAGACAAATACAAAACCATGTATAGATGGTGTGAGATAAATCACTGATGTCTTTCTCAGATGCCTTTCCTTGAATTTTACTTAACAGGTCATGTTATTATGTCAGTCTTAAAGGGAGTTAGAATCTTTATCAAGTTTAACTTCAGTTAGTCATTAACGAACTAGACAAAAACTAAATTCTTGAAAATATGCATGTAGTCTATTCAATAGCATCCTATGATTTTTATCAAAAGAAAAGAAAAAGATGACAGCATGTTCTAACACTCCTGAACAAGAGCCTCCCAAACAGAGATAAATGTGAATCAGTTCATAACCACCCATCTCTTTATCATTGCTCTTTTTACTAAAGACATTCAGTGAACCAGAAATGAAAAAAACACAACATGCAATGCCATTTCAGTCATCTACATCGTAAGATTTTTGTCTAATATTGTCAAAATGTATCATTTATCTTTAATGATTCTTGAATGTAATGTGACATAATCTTATTTATAACTCAAAATCTTATTTTCAATATTTGTTATTTTTTTTAAAAAGTCTAGAGTGGTGATCTGCTTTCTTTTTTTTCTCCCTCACAGTACTGACTGTCATTTTTAGAATATCGCTGAAAAAAGGTGATTTGTATTGGAAAGAGGTTGAAATAACTGCTGAAAATCCAGTAACAGAGAAATGGATCCAATAACAGAAAAAGACTATATGTATGTTCATCTCTGAACACTATGCAACTGACAGTCTTTATACAAAGTGTGGATCTTTTCAGAACCTCTCCACTATCTTCACTTTACACTTAAGTAGGTCCAGTAAACTGGAAATGCTAAAACTGAATTAGTTAGATGCATTCTTTTTTTTTTTTAGCTGCCACCAAAGCGATTTTTATTTTTTTATGGAAAGGTGATCTTGCCTTTCCAACCCAATCTCTCAGATAAGAGCGTTATTTATATAAAAGAAGAGTGGGCTGGAAGTAAGGAGAGGAGTGCTGAGAGACTGCAGATGATGATACCCACCAGGAGAGGAGCAAACTCATCTCTATTTCTACATTATCTGCCGGCCGTTCAACATGAACCAGCCACCTTGGGCTTGCTCGATGCTAATATCATGTGTTAGGAGCCGGGAGGAGAGAGGGGAGTGAAAGAGGAGGTCAAGTAGAGAGCGATAGGGAGAGAGAGAAATTATCAAGGTGCGAGGTCTGAGCCATGGATTTGCCCTTCAGTGACAACGCTTACTTCCGCAGACATTCATCGTGTTGCTAAAGAACCACAAACTGGCAACTGAATATCCATCCATCCATCTGTCTGTCTTTTTCCTATGCATATTTTATATTTGATTTGAAATCAATTTCCCCCAACCCAAAAAGATGTCCTCAGATTTTTGTATTGATTTGTTATCTTTCAAAAGACAAAGTAACATGAAGATGATTTTGACATATCATTTTGCTGTGCAAGGAAACCCCATTCCCCTTTTCCCATTTCCTATAGCAGGCAACCTTTTTCTTTTATTTATGTTTTACTTTATATCTGTGCAGCTTTAATAAATAACTGTTTTTAACTATTTTTATGCAAAAGCATCCAATCTAGCTGCTGGATGTGTTATATTTCCGTTCAATATACACACTGAAACCAGATAGTTTTACCTGCTAATGAGTCTGGTATTAATAAGTAACTACTGCATTCTTACAAAAATTTAGTGATGCATTTTCATCTTCACTATTTGATCTGTGAAAAAAAGTTGCTTAATTTCCAGCAATACAACCAATCCTCATGTTTTCATGAAACAACACAAACAAATTCTCAACCTATGGGTCAAACTACCCTTTTCATCCTTCCATCCATCCATCCATCCTATTTATCCCTCTATCTATCCATCAGTACCATCCATCTCACACCGCAGCTATCTCGGTTGCTTCTAGGCTCACTTGATTCAATTTCTCTCCAGATTTGACATCAGATGGAATGCAAGATAAAAAATAGAGGGGATGAGGGGGCATGGCAAAAATCCTGAATGTCTAATAAGAGCTCCATTTCCAAAATTGAAAGTCTGTCTGTCAATCCTAACAGTATTTGAATACTGGTATGGATTTGTTAAAGCAGTGACTGCGTTCATTGGTCAACAGGGCAGCATTGTAAATTGCTATGACTCTCTCGCTCACATTCTGTGTGTGTGTGTATGTGTGTTTCATGACATTGCTTGAAACTCATAAGACATATAAGAGCTGATCGAGGTGAGTTGAAAAGTAGGCTAATACTGTCCAACTACCTGGGTCTGTGAGAACGTGTCATATCTATAGACAGCTAAAGGACTTCAACAGAAACTGATGAATTTACACAGTTGAGGCACTCCCAAGGCTTGGAGTCTCGGGGCCAATTAGAGTCCACAATGCAATAGAGGGTCCAGTGGAGTCATTAATGCACTCCTCCGATTAGTATAAAAATAGAATTTGTTAAGCCAGTTTTGCTCATCCGATCTGTTACACACCGCATTGGGAGCAGAGCTGGGTAATAGATCAATATAATGTATATATATATATATATATATATATGAAATCATGACATGTCTTAACATTTAGACTGTTTCAGGGATCACTCTATAACCACATTACAGACACATCATTCTCTTTTACAATTTTTTTTGTGTCAATATCTTCGGAAAGCACTTAGTTAAGCCTAAGATGATGTCCCATGATATAGATCTAGAAGTATTTGGTAAGAAATATTACGCTACTCACCACCTCGTTCACAACATCCAACCTCTATACAATATTATCCAATTTTGCTAATAGACCTACTGATATTGAACAACAAAGATGCTCCCAGATGAAGCTTCTGTGTAAAATATTAACTCCTATCTATGTGATGTGAATCTTTTAAGGCTAAATGGGTGGTGGTGAACAGAAGAACTCCAGATCACAACTCCAGAATCAAACGCATAATGTTCCTGTAGGATTGGACACCCTGTAGAAGTGTTTAAGATACATTTCAAGGATCATCCACAGCTGGAGGAATTTAGTGTATATGGGCACTGTGGTCAAGGTCAAATCTGATTTGTTGGATTTATTTTCCAATTTGATAAAACAGATTTCTCCTTCTTGCAGAACGTATGTAGAAACAGAAGAAAAGGTTTTTTTTATCTAAAGGTATTGGATCCTGAAGGTTTAAATACTGGAGGATACTGGCTATGAACCTCAAAAACTGGGGCCATGAGTCTTTGATTTAGCTATAAATGGAGCAGAGAGTTCCCTTTGCAAAATGAATGTGGGAAATAGTTCAGCTCTGTTATATAATAGCTTGAGATTAGCGCAATTTAAAAAAAATAGCATGTAGGAAAGTGTTTTTTTTGTTGTTTTTTTTTCACAATTCAAAAGCAAAGTAGTCAGTGTTACACAGCCATATGGGGATGTAAAGTCACATCTTATAATTTGTGGATCCCCTGTATGGGTCTAACCCAAACACAGACATGAGGTCTGTTTTCCCCTCAGCACAAATTTGAGTCTTAACAGCAATTTTGGGTTGTGTGTCTGACGGTGTTCAGAGGTTTCGCAGCCCCTGCTTCAGGCGTTGAGATAACGGCTTTGACGTACACGTCGCCGGCTGACAAAGCATCACATCTTCATCGTTGTATGTACCCGTATCTTACCCAACTACCACCCAACCCTATCTATGCTCCTCTAATGGCATTCCAGCCGTTGCATCCTTTCTTTCCCAGTCTGTTTGCTATTTAGGGGTTAAAAAAAAAAGGTGGAATCCGAGGGAGGACTGAGTTCCACCAGAGGAAAGAAAGCAGGGTTAAAATAACTACTGTGTTAAACTTGTGCTTTGAATGAGTACGAGGGGGTTCAAACATTCACCGAGCAATATAAAAATCCTTTCACTAACTGATTTTTGCGTCTCCAACAGTCTCCAGTCTACGTGCAGGTGCCGGGGAAGCGCATCAAGCCAAACGGCACGAATATTCCCAGTCAGTGACCCGTTACAAGACATTTAATGAAGGGACTTGACTTTATTGTATCAACCTATTAGACATGCGTTTTGTCTTGAAATTACTGCATTGGTAATCGCATTCCTTCATAGACATTAGCAACAAAAAATCCCAGTGATTGACCTGTAGGCTATGAAACTTACCAGGATGACAGTCGGCCCAGAGGAAAACGAAGGCTGGCAAAATGAGAGAGAAAATCCACCAGCAGCAACGACACGATTGCAGTAGTTTCCACATTGTAATAATATGCACGTCGACATGCAAACACGAAGCAGCAACAATTGTGGAGTTTTTCCCTTTTGCTGTCAAATTAGCGACGCCTTAGCGATGTAAAAAGCAGCGCCGGAGACGCGGCGCAGAACGAGACAGTTCACGGTGGAAGTGGAGGGAGGATAAATTTAGTTGTAGATCCACTAAAGAGTCTTTCCGTCCCAAAATCCCCCCGATATTCCCGGATATGAGCATAACACTCAGATACTGATGGGTATGGAGGAGCGTGTATATGCAGCAAGGGAAAAGTGGGTTAGAAGAGACTAACAGCGACGGTCCACACCGTGCGTTGTCGCTCATGCGGTGGTGGAAGGAACGCTCTTCGTTCACACACAGAGCGGAGAGTCGGTGTTGGTGATGGTGGAGAGGTGCTGGAAGCTTCCCATTCCTCAATCCATCCAGGAAGTAACATGTGAGCCCAAGTCTAGGAGAGACTTTAACAGTCTTGAATAGAGAGAGAGAGAGAGAGAGAGAGAGAGAGAGAGAGAGAGAGAGAGAGGAGAGGTCATTCCTCTGGATCCTAGCGCCGGATGAGAACGCATTGTCGCTATAATATGCACGTCCCATAACAACAGGTAATAATACATCTATGCTCTCCGGGGGTCCTCTAGCTTGTTCATAATAATGACCCCAAAATAGATCCACATTGGACAAAGCACCCCCCGTTCACCAGTGGATTCTGTCCTAGAAGGATCCCAGTCAGGAAGGAATGTGTTTAGTTATGATTTATTACGCCTATTAGAATCGCCGTGGTTATCAATTAATGCAAGGCAAAGTGTAGTTATCTCCACTTACCTTAACCTTCACAGTGATGTAATTATGAATTTCTATCACTAAAGGCATGCAAACACGAAAGAAAAAATGCCCACATGTAGCCTATTTAGATGGTGCTAGTACAAACCTTTTTGTGGCCCTATTCAGAATTTGATCCTGGCCACCCTTCTCACAATGTATGAAATGCATCAAAACACCAACAGCTATTGTTTTATGTTTTATCAATGTAACTCCACACACTGGTGGCATCTTAACATGTTATCTTGGGTTGACAAACATTGAGATACACCCCTGTCCTAATACCATTTTTGATATGCAGATCGGCACAATGTGGTTACCTTTCCTTGACCAATACTTCTTACCAGATTACACATCCAGTGTGTGCTATGCATGCCATATGACGTGATGTGACACAGCCATATCGCAGGCAATTAGGCTATGTGTATTTTCTCATATGTGTTATCATGCAAGATAAAGATGTATTTACATCATCATAAAGCTTGCTTGTATGTTGAATTTTGCCATGGTATCGCAACAGTGCTGACTGATGCTTTGATGCCATTGGCTAGTATTGCTAGGTAAGGGGAAGCATGCTGGCTGGACGCCTTCTGCCTGGCTTCATGAAGCTTATTTTTCCCTGGGGCATTGAGTGGCTTGCCAGAGGCTGCATTAAACAGTATGTGGTAAACAAGTTATGTGGGGAGAGGGGCTGTTGAGATGTATGTGTAAAAAGCGGGTTGTGTTGTACATATGTTTATATTGTAAAGGTGCAGGGTTGCAGTGAGGATTCACTCCTCTAGGGAACACTTTGAGACTTGTATGTGCCAATGGTATTTGGGGTGTGCATGTTCTATTCAATTCAATTAAATTTTATTTATGTAGCACCAAATCATAACAGAGGTTATCTCAGGGCACTGTTCATGTAGAGCAGGTCTACACCAGACTCTTTATAGTTATATTTACAGAGACCCAACATTCCCACATGAGCAAGCAAATAGCAACAGCGGCAAGGAAAAACTATCTTTTAACATGTTGAAACCTTGAAGAGACCCCGGCTCTGCCCCGACTGGCTGGGTTGAGAGAGAAAGAGAGAGAGAGGTAGAAAAGGGGGAGGGGGGACATAACACAGTAGACGTATAACATAAAGATGTGTAACAATAATGAGACTAATAATAAAACTAATAATTATAATAATAGGGTGAAAAAAGTACCAATAAAACTAAATGTAATAATAGATGATAATCAGAACATTTGAATCAGTGGGTGTTGAGCAGGATCATGGGGGCAGTAGGTGGCTTGCAGTCACAGCTCCAGACTCTCTAGCAGCAGAGGCAGAAATACCTGCAGAAAGCGACAGGAAGCAAGAGGAGAGAGACAAGAAAGCACAAAACTACGGGAGAGAGAAGAAATCAAGTTAGTAAGAAGCACTGATGCCATATAAATGCATACAGATGGTATGAATTGTACTGTATGTACAGATGTGTCAGTTGTGTTGCCGAGTATGTTTTTATTAGCTGGACTGGCCTCGGTCCACGGTACATCCCCGAGTGACTGACTAAGTGAGTGAGTGAGTGAGTGATAGAGTTGAGTTTGGGATGAAGTTACACCATTGGTCGGCTGGCCAAGTATTGGAGTTTCCCCATTGGCAACTGCTTTTGCAAAATAAACAAGCCCAAACAGTTTCTATAAGATCCTCGGGGGAATTTACAGGCACTAAATTTACCTATTTGTCAGACCCCTTTAGCGACTGTTTTTCAAAAAAGCACCCAGCGAACTTTCTCTCTGAGTGATCATAGTCTTTAACTTATGTGTGTGGAGATTTTGTCAAACGACATCATGGCTATAAAATCAGGATTTTAGCCATGCAGAGCAGCACATTGGAAATGGCCTGAAAGTGACTGCTGCTTAACATGTAGTCTTAATAAGCCACATTTCAGTCACTATTCCACACTTGTTCTGTTGTCTGACAACAGAAACAGAAAAACATGTAAATGAGATAGCTTTACTGGGGATTCGGCTGTACTAAATTACTGTATATTTGAGCAAACAGATAAAGGGCTGAAACAGGCTGACACTAGGCAGAATGCAAAAATGCCACAATGACATGCTTATGCTAATTTCTGTATTACATCATCGAGCGACTTTTAGGGACGTTTCGAGCAGACTTTTGCTACTTTCCATTGAAAATAGTTGTTTAAACTGGTTCCAAAACAGTTTTTCAACTACGTCCTCAGTTTTGCACAAGGATCATTCACAGTCCAGCCATATACTATGTTTTTACCTAGTCTTGTTCTTTTCATGTGTTAAGGGGAACTGGATCAGAGTGTGAATGGGGACTTGCAATAAAAATACATAGCATTACCTCCAAGTCGGGAAGAGTGACCATTGTTTTAGCACTTTCTGTTTTGATAAAAATAAAGAGTACCTGTTGAGAGTTTCCGTGCGTTTCTGTTTGTAGAAGGGGGGTGGGTGGAATCAACCTGTAACAGTTTTACAAAGTGTAATATGGTTGCATGTACCTAAACATGCACTTAAATCATGAACAATATAAGATGTGGAAAACACACATGTAAAAATGATTTTAATATTTTAAGACCACAGATTTGAACCTGTTACTGATATAACTAGACGGAACAGAAATTGTTTTTCCTTTTGTAATTTCAGTGAACTTGCCCTTTAAACAGGGATCCTTTGGTAGCGAGACTCCATAAAAACCTTGTTGACAATTCATTGATCATTTAAGCTAAGATATCAATTTTTTACTTTCCCTCCTGGGTAGACTCTTGAGGGATTGTCAGAACATCCAAGATAAGGGTCATGTGACCGAATGAGGTAGCCATGTGCATGTCAAATGTCCAGTAACGAGGTAGTGTGCTAGTGTGCTTATTGCTAGGTGACCACCGTGGTTTGTGCAAAGTATTTATTGTTACTTTAACATCACCCTTGGCTATGAGTTCGACTCAATTTTATTTATTTTTTTCCATGGTTACATTAAATTAGACAAGGGTTGTTATATATGGAAATTGCCTTGTTTTTGGACTGTGCCCTCTTCATTTTCAAGTACTTCTCCTGCAATCCAAATGATTTATAAGTTATATAATATAGGGAGAGGACAACAGTAGAGGAAGGGTAACATCTTAACAGAACAGTCTTTAAAACCATGCATGGATTACTGAATGGGCCTAACAGGCACAGGCCCAGGTAACCAAGAGGTCAGGGGTCAGCTGGACCAGAGCCTCTGTGTGAAGTGACTGTTAACGTTTGTCGGTGGAGAGTCAATCAAACTACAAAGAGATTCAAAACAAAGACAGAAAGACAGAAAATGACGTGAAAGACACACAAAACTACCACCGAGACAAAAAGACCATACAGACAACTAGAAAGAGACACAAAATAACCACAAAGAGACACAAAAAGACTTCAGAGAGATGTCAAACAACCACAAAGAGACACAAAAAGACTACAAAGTCGCAGAATATCCACAAAGAAACACAAAATGAACTGACTATAAACAACATTTTGTGTCTCTTTCAGAGTTGAGTGTCTTGTTTTTACAATCACTTCAGAAAGTAATCAGACCCCTTCACTTTTTGCACACTTTATTGTGCTGTAGATTTAATTATAAATGGATCAATTTGCCATTTTTCTCATCAATCTGCACTAACGACAACATAGAGAATACATGTTTTTCGGAATTTTTTTCAAATTTATTAAAGATCTATTACTGAAATCTCTCATTTACGAAAGTATTCAGACCATTTGCTGTGGTACTCCAAATGGTGGTCAGGTGCATCCTGTTTGCTTTAATTTTCCTTGTGATGTGTCTAGAACTTGACTGGAGTCCACCTATTGCAATACTGAATTGAGTGAACATAGTTGAGAAAAATACACACCTGTGTACACAAGGTCCCACAATTCACACTGCATGTCAGGACAAAAACCAAACCATGAAGTCCAAGGAACTCTCTGTCCATTGCCATGATAACATTTTGTGATGAGGCATAGATCAGGGCAAGGGTATAAAGCCATTTCTAAACCTTTGAGTGCTTCCAGGAACACAGAGGCATTAATAACTGTTGTATGGAAGAAATTGAAATTACCAGGACTCAGATGCCAGAAGAATGACCATCTCAGCAGCATTCTATAAATCACGCCTTTATGGAAAGTAACTAGACAGAAGCCATTCTGATTAAAAGTATATGATGGCCGTTTGGACTTCGGCACACAGGATTTAAAGGACTCTTAGAGCATGAGGAAAAAATTCTCTGGTGAGACAAAGAAATGAACTCTTTGTGCAGAGCTGCAAAAACTATGTCTGGTGAACACCAGGCACTGCTCATCACCTGGCTATACGATACCTACGATGAAGCATGGTGATGGCAACATGATACTATGGGGGTGCTACTCAGCAGTAGGAACATGGAGACTGGTCAGAAATGAAGGAAGGATGAATGCAGCCAATTACAGATAAATCCTTAAAGAAAACCTGCTCCAGAGTGCACGTGACCTGAGACTGAGGTAACTGTTCTCCTTTTAGCACGAAAATGACTCAACGAATATACCCAACTAAGGATCTGAATATTTGAGAGTAAAATTAAATAAATAAATAGATATTTTTCTATCATTTGCAAAAAAATTCTAAAACTATGATTTCACTATGGGTTATTGCGTGTAGATTGATGGGGAAAAATTGCATTTTTTTATCCATTTACAATTAAAACTACAACACAGTAAAGTGTGCAAAAAGTTGAGCGGGTCTGAATACTTTCTGAATCGGCTGTATGAAGGAGGGTTTGAGGGCCTTGAAGGAGTGGTGCAGTCATAAAACAGTCTTAGTCAGTATAAACATCAATTAAGTGTTGGAACAAACAGATGGAATACTGATGTGTCATATCAATGACATCTATGAAATTTGTCTTCTATGAAAGTATCTCTGTATAGCCCCAGATCCACTGATTCATCTATTGTATGTTTTAAGCTTTATAACCTGAGTTCTGTTGTGTCCATTGTGAGCAGTCTGGGGTGTTCCAGACTTTTAGAAAACAAAATGTGGAAATGACAACAGCACATTGGATACAACACAAAGCATCCTATAAAACCCAGACAACTTTGCTGCTCACCAGGTTGGTTTACCCACAGCAGAATCTGTCAACATTTTATTATTGAAGCAACAAACATGCAGCTCACATTGCACTGTCTGCTTTTATGTACTGTCGAAGGTTGCACATGTACAATAATGACCAAACAATACCAAGGATCATCATCAGTGGAGAAAATGACGCAGTTTTTAAAGGTAATAATAATGTATTTGCAATAAGGTAATGAGGTTTCTAAGCAACTTACATAAGAAAAAAGGAAGATCATTTGGACTTAATAGTTTCTGAGTCTAAACAACTTTCTAATGTATGCCAAAAAATATATGTTGGCATTTTTATACTGAGAAGAGGGTGACACAACCAAACTAGATATGTGGTTTGACAGCAAGAGACACTAATTTGTTCACGCATCAGCTTCAATCAAACAGTAAGCGTACCACAAGTGTTCCAGTGAGAATGATATGATTAATAAGTAGGGTTACATGTTTGCCTGATGATAGAGTACGGAAAAATGCATGCATACCTCAAAAGAAGTTATACTATTTAAAAGAAACACTAACAGGCACTAAAAGTTTATGTTTATAGTGTAACTATAAAGCAAACTGCAGTAGCTAGTTGTGCCAAAGCGAAGGAATAGTATCGACAGGCAAAGAGGCTAACAGGCTAACAGGCACTGAGTCTACTATTTGACTCTGGTAGGCATTAGTTCAGCATTTATGGGAAGCATAGAGGATGGTGAGTCTGTACAAGAACTGGTGTCAACAACAGTCAGGTCAAGTCAAGTATAAAGGTTTGTATGGATTTGTAATTCTGAACTGTCGCAGCAGTGAGAGCATACAGCAACAATAAAAGCCAAGTGGAAAACATGTCGCTCAGTTACCTCCCACAATGCTTTAGCAAGCTAAACTTTGTCACACAGTATTCAAATGAGTGTGTAACACTATTTAATGTTTTTTGCCTCCATTTATAAAGCTGGAAGTTAGTTAGGTAACATGAAAGCCATGTCAGATTTTCCTCTTTCTTAGTAAGTACCAGTGTAGGCTTGATATGTATAAAACCCTTAAAAGTACCAGCAGAAAGAATTCTGTCGTTCTTTTTTCCCAGGACTACTTAAGAATACATTGTAGCTATTTTGATATATGCTGTGCATGAGAGTGGAAATTTAAAACACTGAAATGTCTATCAGAAAATGATCACTGCAATGATCTTTGCTGGATGAAACTTTGAAGCACTTTGTATTTCTTACCACATACCATTTAGTGACATTACAACATATGTTTTGGCTTTGAGTGGTAATGTAAAACACCTGTTTTGATATGCAAAGGTTATATGCATTAAATGGTGCTGAGCACCTCTTTGGTTGAAAAGCAGATTAGGTACCATTAATATTACCTGCACCAAACAAACATAATATGTTTATGTTAGAAACATGAAGAATGACTCAACCCTTAAATAACAACAGAAACTATGAATAAATAACATCATTGGATCATTTCTTTTTCACCTCAGTTCTGTGAAAAACAAAATTTGGCCTGTGCTGCACAGCTTTCTGTACAAGACTTGGAGGTAGGGGTAAATTTAGAAATGGATGCTCTGATGTTTTCCTGGGCATAGAGTGTTTCCTGTTTGCAACAACAAAGAAGACACTGCACTGTTGTTGCTTTATCAATTCAGTATTTAGAAAAGAAACCGTTTTGAGACTTTGTGTATAGAAAAAAGTAGCTTCAGAAAAAAAAGTCAGTTTGTGATGGGCAAACGCAATAAATCCCTACTCCCTAAAAATTAGGTTTATATAAGTAAATAAATAATAATTAAAAAAAATGTTTATATAACAATAATAATTGCTGCCTGGATTATGTCCAGCTGTTTTTTTTTTCTTTTCTTTTTTACAGTGGTGTAAAACAAAAACAGAGTTGCAACATTTTTTTTTGCATGCAACTTGTAGGGAAGTGGTTGGGGTCAATGGGGAGCAGGACTGACATCACAGACCAGGGGTTCCAATCGTGTGTCCTGCATGTGGTTATCTTTAGGCGACAAAAGTAAAGTAAGTTTTTATTTGACTTAATTATTTGTAACCCACAGAAGACAATCCACTACATGTGTACCATGATCCACAAATATTTTAATATCCACAAAAAAAATTTTTTTATTTGTGTTGTGTAAAATCATATCCACAAAAATACAGAGTGACTTGCAAATACGCATAACTTACTCTGTAAACATTTAACGCATTTGTGGATCCATTTGTACTTGTGAAACAGGTTTTGCACATTTGTGGATCACTTCTTGTCAGTTTGTGGGCCCCGTGACATTTGTGACTTCCCTCCTATTTGTTTGTGGACTTGTGTCCAATTCCTACAGCGCCTGATCTGTAGAAAGTAATCCACAAATGTGAGGTGCAGTTACAAACTAAACCAGCAGGTGGCAACATTTCTTCACATGAGATGACAGAACTACAGTCCGTAATGGAAGAAGGCTAAAACAAGAGCCTACCTAGCATCCGTGTCTGTACAACAGGAGACAACAAGGAGAATGACAGCAGTCTGGCTTAAACCAGGAGGTGAAAGACAAGAGAGCATCTTTATTTAACACTTGTGATTCAGGATCTATGCTGAGTTGTGCTCCTTACTTACTGGCATTATCTACAGTTTGCTAATTTTGTTTTAGCTGTGGTAGTTGTGTACAAACTGGCTCACGTTAGATCATTTACAGTAGTTCAGGTACAGAGAGATCAGCTCTGGGAAATAAGCCAAATCCAGTATCCCCCAATGATGCTGAAGTAAAATGTGAGAAAATGCAGTTCACAGTCAATTTTGTGAATTGTCAATGCTTATGGTCTTCTAAAACTACAGTATTTTGCACTCCATGTGCGTTAAACTGTGATGAAGTGAGCCACCTCTTTTGAAACCATGGTCTGACTGCTATGATGTCCACTACTACTATTACTACTACTGCGGATACTAATACTACCATTAGTACTACTACAACTGCGACTACTACAACCACCTAGGCATCCTTATTAACTTGAATAAATAATAAAATAAATAGTTTAACTACAGTGGGACATACTGCTTTTATGCAAGAATGAACTACACTGTAAAAAAAAAAGCCATTATTTTACAAAAAAAAAAAAAAAGTAGTTTTCTGTTTTTTAAAATTGTATATAAAGCTCTGTAAAATTACGGGCATTATCTGTAAAATAAAAACCCAGCTGTTATTTTATGTATTATGCCATCGACAAATTACATTTATTTCTATTTTTTTTTACAGAAAAATTACTTTATTATTTATACATTATTTTCCTTCTTTCTTAAAGTACATACAAATTTAAGTAAAATGGCAATTAATATCTATAATTAAATATGTAGTTCATTATATAAAGGATTATGTCCATACCAATAATTTAACATTTTTCTTCAGAATTTTTAAATAGGTAAATCCTATTAGTTTTAGATTTATGTTTACTTTTACATTCAGACTCTAATTCTGGATACAAATTTAGCAAACTTTTTTCATGACATCAAACATAATGCATATATTTTAATGAGTACAAAGCTGCACTGCTGTCGAGGTTGAAATATTTAGGCATCTTGCACCTCTAACCACACCTAATCAGTGATGTCACTGTGAGTAAAAGCACATACATGCCAAAGAATCTGACAAAAGTAAAATGATTGAAGGCAAAGTCAGGAAAGCAATGCATTACAATACTCCAGGTAGGAAATAGAAGCAAGAATGATAATCTTTAAGTCCTTTAGAGCAGCATCAAGTGTGTATTAGGTGACTGCTTGATAATACAGATGATCACAAGGGTTTTCATAAGTTGGTTATAGGGTGTCTATTAATTTCCAAGGTTTCAACATTTGGTGATTGGTCATTCTATGTGGTTAGTAACATGTTTATTTGTGGCTGCTAGGATGAACAATGTAGGGTATTATAGGCCCAACAAAACAGCCAGTAATATTAAGTCCAATGTCCATTACAACCACTTTATATCCCAACTACATAGGAATGACATGACAAACAATTGCCCCTCCCAGCTGGCCTTACTACTTACTAAGTGTAAGTAGAAAGTAAACTTACTAAGTGTTGAAATATGTATGTTATTAACTGTGTGTTTGTGTGTGTGTGTGTGTGTGTGTGTGTGTGTGTGTGTGTGTGTGTGTGTGTGTGTGTGTGCCTAAAGGTATTGATAAAACTTTAGCATACATTATTAAATCTGTATTCATACACTGCAATGAAAACTACATTTGACCAATTAATGAAATATAACAGCCTGCAAAACACATTTCTTTTCCTTCTTTCAAAACAAGTAACCTTTCCCTATAGTTGCTATTTTACCACGCAGAAACAATTGCTATTGGCTGTCACAATGTGTTGCTTTGAGCATGATTGGTTAATCTGACTGTCATCGAGGAAAGTGGCCAATGACAACTTCATGTTCTTCTCACTGGTCAAGTTTTAAAATACGCTTGAGTTTGAATGGGTCTGCTGCTGCTGGGCATCCGCACTGCTACTCAGTCAAAAATGGACCTAGACTCTGAAAAGTGAAGCCAATGTGGAAGTGCCTTAAAGTGCAATACCACTGACGGCCGCTATGTGCTGGCTCCAAAAAATCTCTGTCTCGAATAGATTCCCATTCAAAAAGTGTCAACTTCTGTCATGAAATACTAATTCAATACATTTTTTCCACAATTGATTATGATGTCAGCACCAAAATGAACTCCTTCTGATCAGTCTTCTGGTGGTCCTTCTGAAAATAATTATATAATTAATCAGATTTTAGGCCTCAAAGAGAGATATGTTTAGAGGCGTGCGTGGTTTGATTGACATGCCTGGTCTGGAGCCAGTCTGAAGTGACTGACAGACAACACGTTTTGAGGAGGCCAGAAGGGTCATTCACTGGTGACCTCAAGTCGTGTACAGTGTTTTGATTCAGCTGTGTTGTAATTACTGTTATATCTCTTTGCTTGTCGGTGGAGTAGGCATTTTCCGCAGACTGTTTTCCACATGCTGTTCTTTAGTTTGTAATAAGTTTTCTGTTCACTGTAATTATGTCTTTTTTTTCATTTTGTTGTACTAACAGACCCTTCAAGCATTTTTTTTTCAGTAAGTAAATGTTTATTTTCTGAATGGTTTCCAATTTGAATGCACTTAATGTGCAATTTTGAGTTAAATACAATGTATGCAATGCACCTCAAAAGTTGGTGCGTTTTTTTCCAAACAGAGGAGGGCAGACATTTAAGTTAACGTGAATTACGGCTGGACCTTGCTAAACAAGCTAATCAGCGCAAGCGTTAGCTGATGATTTAAACTGAGGGATGTGAGGGAGAGTCGAGACAAGAGGAAATGAGGATGCTAAATAAGCAAATGGGATACACCATTATTTACACAAATCATAGACATTTATTTTTAAGTTTCATGTAGAAGATTAAATAAACAGATTATGACAAAAGTAGTGATTTACATTACAGTTAAATATAGAATTTAAATTCCCACACAGAAAAGCTGGAGAAACAAAAAATACATGAAAAAAAAAACAAAACATGAATAGCCCTCATCAGGAAATCTTTCCATGCCACTTTTAATCAACCACTGTTGTTGTTAATGTATTGCACTGTTTCCTGTGTTAAACTGATGTCTTTCTTCTACTTTGGTGTTTCTGATATTCAGTATGAGGGCCCTCTTTTAGAAATGCTGTTAATTCACACAGTGATCATATCACAACAAAGTTAGAACTGTGTTCTTATGTACAGTATATAGAAGAACATTGTGATGTACAAGTTTGTTCATTTAATACTGTAAGTTCATAAAATTATAGTCCCAAACTGAAGCAGACATTCATGCACCTATCCTGACAAGCTGGTATCTATATGTGATTAATTGCGATCCACCATGTCTTGACTTAAGTGTTTGTGTTTTACTGTAATTTGAAAGGAATCCAAACTGTGAAAACTGAATAACTGGTGCCCACAGAAGGAAGACTTCATTTATGAGCCAGTGTATTTGGTACCATTCATCAGGTTGTGGAGAAGGGAGACCGCATGGACAACATCTTAATTTCTCAAATGGGTTGTGATGATGATGCCAGAGAACCACATCCAGTTCAGTTTCCTCTGATGAAAGGACAGACCAAATTTTTAGAAGTGTATTATTCACTGTCCTTAGTAATCACCGGTTCAATTTCTTTCCTTTGACTTAATTTCTGCTGTTGTTAGATAGGTGATGTATTCTAAAAAACAAAATTTTGAAAATATTAAACTGCAATTAAGTGATGGATCAAGTCTAGCACAGTCATCACTTTCACATGTCAAAGTATTTCCTAATTTTACATCAAAAGGGTCTTCATTAGGAAACAGCTGGAACTGGTCAACCAGAAATGCACCCAGGAGCAAACTGTGACTCCTGTAATAAATGTGTATTACTCTTACCACTACAGAAGTATGTATTAGACATACAAACTGTTTAGTGTGTACTTAAGATTTGACAGTTAGATTTCAAAGCACTTAGGTTAAGTAATTGATATTACATGTCCTTGTATGGTTTTTCAAATGATGGAAACTTCCAAAATGTCAGTGTAGTACATTAGTTTTAAATCATAACTAAAGTTATTGTAATTGAAAAATGTGTTTAATGTGCCTTTGCAAGTTGTGACCATAATTTTATGTTATATTGTATTTAAATAGATGTATCATGATTTAAGGGCACTGAGTGCATGTTCCATTAACTACAGAACACTCTTGCCCATTTTTTACAAATTTATCATATGCCTTGTAATGAATCTAACAGGACAATTTGGTGAATTAGTGTCTTTCACCGTCATTAAAATTTTTAAGTACATAAGGCACACATAAGGAAACCACAAACTCGAATATCTGTCTTTTGATCCTACGCTGTCAATGTTCATGGACATTATAGAACAGAGAAATAGTCTTGTAATTAATTACAAATTCTGGCAAAACCTCCATCAATGTGTTCTTGTATTTTTACAATACTATGCATGTTGCTATTGTTAAAATTCATGCCAGATATGCACCATAAAAACCATCAACAAATTTAGGGTAATAGCTTCATAAATACCTTTATTGCACATTAAAAATCGCATTAATTTCAACAATTTTATTATCCATCAACAACGCCAGAAAGGAGTATAAAATAATGTAATAAACTGATTAATTGAATAACTACTTTAAAAATTTTAAAATAAAAAAAACAGCTGTGGATCAAGGTACAGGTGAACTTAACTGTCACAAGATGAGTTTGCATCTTATTTCCTGCATGGAGTGTGTGGTGGTGGACGTGTTACATTGCATATTTTGTATTAATTCCTGTTTCCAGAATGTGGCGCTATAAAGCACACAACAAACAAGCATTATGTTGTTGTATATCAAGTCTAAACAAGATCATGAAACTTTTTTGTCAATAAAATGATTATTGCCACACAAGGCTCACTTCCTGTTACTAGTAGGTGGTGCTATTTCTATGATTCAATATTGGCCTGTAGATGTCCTCAGGCTGGGACTCTAGTCAAACGTGAAATTTGGGAAAGATCTGATAACAGTTTCTGCTTTCATGTGAAAACAATGCAATTCGCTGCACTGCCAGAGAAATGAAAACTCACAAGCTTGACGATAAAGCATCATCAAGGTCTCGGGGCTTTTCTGACCGGATCTGAGGTGGATCTGGTGGACCCGCCAGGAGGAATACTTCAAAGTATAAAACATGCCATTTCCTGTCGCCAGTAGGCGGCGCTACGACTAACTGAATATTGGCATCTAGATGTCTTCAGGCTGGGACTCTCATCAAACATGTGAAGTTTGTGCAGATTGGACAATGTATATTTGAGTTACAAGCTCCTCATTCATGGTGAAACATCGAAATTCGCCATGCCACCACAGACACGCCATTCAACAAAAACTCAAGGAATGACCACATATGTGTCAATCTGATTAATTCTCGTTAAAATACAAACCCTGTAAATGGTGAAAACCGTGCCAAAATGCACAGTAAATTCAAAATGGCTGACTTCATGTTGGGTTTAGGGTCCATTAGGGTTTTTGGAGGTCTTGGGTTGCTATATTATCCAACCAAATTTTGTACATTTAGCTGAAATGTACCACAAGGGCTACTTTGCTGAAATTTTGTAGGGGGTGCTTTCAAGCCATTTTTCCACAACCATGTGCAATACCCCTAAAATATGTAACTTTTCACCATGTCTAACGCATGTCCAAAGTTTCGTGAGTTTTCAAGCACCCTTAGACCCTAAAAAATGCAATTAATTTGCATGGATAATAATAATAATAATAATAATAATAAACATAGCGATTCCAATAAGGTTCTTGCACTGGTCAGTGCTCGGGCCCTAATTACACTAGAAATGGTGGACATTAGAAACCAAAATATAAAAATAATACTTCATCTATAGCTTACAACACTAGGTGCAGCAGTCTGTACACTCTAGTAAAGGAGTAAAGGAATGAAAGCTGCCTTTACAATTAAAGTGAGCATAGTGCAGCAGTCTTTAGGTTGGCTGTAATGCATAGTCGAAAACACTATTGCAGCTGTTTGTGGGGGGAAAGAGGCACCCAACAGAGAGACATTGCTAGTATGTATCAGATGCGGTATATAAGACAAGATATTAGTCAATTTTAACCACTATTTCTAAACCTTACATTGTGATTAATACATGTATTATTAAGTATGATTTCTAAAGTACTTTAATGATCTGATCAGAGTACATTTTTAAGACATCTCCCCCACTGGCGATAGAAAAACTTTTACTTTTGTCTTCCTTCCTCTGAGTCCACACTGAAAGGGGAATAGACCCTTTTCAAAGACATGCCATCATCGTCATCAATCCTTTAATTAATTCTTGAGAGAACATTGAGGGAAGGACCTTTATGATCCTTAGACATGTCATAACACGGTAAACACAGCTGCAATGAATTCAATTATTGGATGGTTGGTTTGATTGATTTTGGTGTACCAATTGGCCTTTTTTTAAGCTGCAACTGTGTCTAACTTACTATGATACATCTGTGAAACGTGTCCATTGTTGTGAATCCATGTTTTCCTTCTTTTGGTGATTCACATTTTTCTAACGGGAGTGCTAAGACATGAATTAGCAGTGCATTTATACATTTTTAAACATTTAATAAATAGAACTCTCTGAGCAGAGAGTACTATGTGTTTACACTGCCAGAACGTCTCATAATGCCAAATGTAGGTACAGACAATTTTAATAAAGTTTGTTTAAGCTTGTTTAAAGGAATGGTAAAAAATGAAATTCTGCTTTTTAAGAACATTTCAGTGAATCTTAGTCCATATACTGTATAAATTAAAAGACAGTCTCATGTTTGTCAACATATATTACCAGTATTCGGAGCCCCCAGGGGTCAGGAGAATATCATGGAAAACAATATAAAACTGAAGTGGAAAATACAAGTTAAAAACTACAGACCACAACCCCCTCAGCTCAACAGCATAATTTGTTTCTTCCTCCACTTGTATTAAAGATGAAATCATGACTTCATTATAGTAACCCTAATAGACAAGATAAACACATGAAGAAATGCCATTTTTAGTTTTTAAATTCCTCCTGGGAGGCTCTGAAGAATTGTTTTGTCAATACAAAACTGGTTGATATTGTCAATTTACAATCTGAATACATTAAATAAAATTTTTTTAGAATCAATAGTGGTGTGTACTTGATTTGTAATCAACTTTCCAATCCCACTTTAATTGAAACAGGGAAAATGTTTTAGATGTATCGATTTATTTTGTTTTCCTTCAGTATGTTTTCAGTTGAATGCATTACACAGTAATCCACTGTTAAGTGAGTACAGTAGTTTAGATATTAAATATTGTATTTTATTTAAGGTTTGGACAGTAATCCATTTTACAAAAACTGAATCATTAAATATTGTATTTAGATTGTACTTATACAGGTTTTTAACGTCACTTTACATATTTAAACATTAAATCTAAACACAAAGTTCAAGTTTGAGATGATTTTAATCTTTTTTAACAGTATTTTTAGAAACTTTTTATTTTGTCTTTTTTTTTACAATCTAGAGAATGTGTTAACACTTTATGGAAGGTGTTTGATCGTAATGATTTAGGAAAAATCTGAAAAAAAAAAAATTATATAAAAAAAACAGTATTTCTCTGCAGAATTTTCAGTGCTACCACTTTATTGAAGGTGTTTGTGAAAATTTAGGATAAATCTGTGAAATGACAATGTTCTCTGCAGAACTTTTAGTGCGGTCACTTTATTGAAGGTAATTGATTGTAATAATTTAAGAAAAATGTGTATAATAACAGTGTTTCTCGGCAAAAATTTTAGTTCCATCACTTTATTGAAGAAGTCTGAAAGTAATAATTACAGAAATACCTGTAAAATAATAGTGTTCCTATGTAAAACCTTTAATAAAAAAATTCCGTAAATTATACTTTTTGCACTTTATTTGAATGAGGATATTTTACTTTAATTTTACGGTTTTTGTTTGGCAGCTGTTGCTGCTGAATATAAAGATCAGCTGGTAAGAACATGGTTTTGTAAGACATAGCACACTTGACTGCAGTGTATTGTAGATCCCAAGTTTGATATGTAAATAATATTTACATTACCATTTTTAATACTTGTTCAACTTTTTCATTTACACCGTAAGCCTGCTTTTTAATCTTGGCAACATTGTAAATATGGGTCTTTCCCTCAGTTTTCTCCCGAGAATTAAATATAGAATGATGATGATAGCGATGACTGTATCGCTGTTTGATTGCTTAAATGTAAAGCTACAATAATATTATGTACAGTACATAAACATGGGTGTGTCAACATCTCATTCCATTGTAACATTGTAATGTAAAAAGTGTACATATTATTGCTCTTTATAACTGAGCGAACCAAAACTGGAACAGGAAGTCACCAAAATGAAGAATACTTTTAACTACACTTTGTTGTAACCATTACTCTTTGCTTCATCAGAGAGAAACTGCATCTTCAGTTTTAGAACATTTTTCCATGTCACCACTTTATTGTATTCTGTATTATAATGTAACCTGAGTTTACAATCCTTATACTCAAATTTGCAGGATATCTACATCAAGGACATTGACTGAAGGAACAGTGGCCATCCATATGAGCCGGATTTTGGAGTTGTTCTACCAGAAACTGACGTCACCCTGAGTGACCAACAAATGGAATTGCTCAGGGCAGCAATAAATCCCCTCCAACACTCCAACAGATTGGGAGATGGAATGATACCGACTAGATATAGTTGGGCTTATGCATAGCACGAGTTCTGGAACCAAACTGCTTAACAGGGACTGGACTCTCTATTTTCTAGAGTTGCCCAGGGTGACAAGCACCAGGCAGGTGTGGGGATACTCACAAGCACAAGTTTTCCCTGGGGAAAGAGAGGGTCGCCTCTGTGCAACTGTGAGTTGCTGAGAGAAAGGCTCTGACTGTTGTGTGTCCTTATGCACAGAACAGCAACTCAGAGTACCTGGCCTTCTTGGAGTCTTTAGGTTGTGTCCTGGAAGGAATTCTGCCTAGGGGCTCTACAGCTCTACTAAGGGACTTCAACTAACACGTGGGCGACAGTGGAGACACTTGGAGGAGTGTGATTGGGAGTGAACTACGGCTACAACAACAAGCAACTATGAGAACCAAGAAAATCCAGCAGACATGTAGTTCAAGTGATGTGTGTGTATGTGTGTGTGTGTATGTATGTGTGTGTAGATAGAGAGAGAGAGCAAGAGAGAGAGAGGAGGGGAAAGATGGCTTGCTCAACTGCCAGATTTGAACAGAGTGAGAGACAAATGGGGAGATGTAATCTAAAATGTGTGTCTGGCAAGAATATGGCATGGGGGCAAACTGGCTTATGCTGCCACTCTATCTGTGCACCAAGGATATGTGTTAATGTGTGTTGGTGTGCGTTATTTAAAGAGAGAGAGAGAGAGAAAGGCATGCAAAACAAAGCAAGGAATATCCTAGCTGCCACAGAGAGACACAGCAAACTGTTCTATTTTACTACACAGTAGCACGGCAGGGGAACTAACATTTATCAGGTCTTGAACTGGTTTTTTAAAATTGCAGCTCATTGTCTTGTCTTGTCTAAGTGCAATCAAAACAAGCAGAAAACAACGCTTAATACTCCACAGTATGTTTGGCAATCACAGGACGTTCTTCGCAGCAATGGTAATATAGCTTACAAACAATAAAGCTTAGAACACACTATTAATAACTAAAATCTCTGCCCAGACACAAAAGCCTCTTACTTTTAGTCGTCTCAGAAAGTAGTTGTAGTTGTGAAGTTGTGAAGTTTTCCGAGCTGGTTTGCTTTGGGGCAGCAGGAAAACAGTGGAGTTGACTCGGTTGGTATAAATAATATGTAACCCATTATCTTCATTTCATCCTTCTGCAGGCGGTATGAGAGATCAGCTTATGCTGCACAGCTGTCTACCTAAGATCCGGACATATATTTAGTCAATACAAAAGTCTGTTCCCCCACACACAAGTTAAGGACTTGTGGCCTAGGTCTAAAGTTAAATTCCAATGTTTGAAATAAGATCCTCCATTTCAGCAGCCAAAGTCACAGGGAAAAGCCTCGAGATACTTTCACAGCAACAGTGGCACATGGGGAAAAGGCAGAATGAGTCAGGTCAGCATCACAGGGAAATTCAGAACAATTTAGGCAAAAGATCAATGATTGACTTTGTGGTTGTATCATGAGATCTTTGGCTGTATGTCTTGGACACGTGGGTGAACAGAGGGGCAAGGCTGTCAATTGATCCCCAACAAGAATCTCTCATGCATCCCGAGGGAGGTTGGGGACATGGAATCTGACTGGGCCATGCTCAAAGCCTCTATTGCGGAGGCAGCTGGTAGGAGCTGTGGTCAGAAGGTCATCGGTGCCTGTCGTGGCAGCAACCTCAGATCCCGATGGTGGAAACCAGCAGTGAAGGAGGCAGTTAAGCTGAAGAATGAGGCCTTTCAGGCTTGGTTGACCCAGTGGTATCCTGAAGTATCAGACAGGTACCAGGAGGCCAAAAGGGATGCAGCTTTGCTAGTCATGGAAGCAAAGTGGGTAAGAAGTGTGGGTGAGGCTATAGAGGAGGACTTTCAATTGGCCTAAAGAAAGTTCTGGCAAACCGTTTGACAAGCAGGGCTTGACTCAGGTTGTGTTCTGCCAGGGAGGAGAACTGCTGACCTAGACTGGGAATATTTTTAAGCGGTGGAAAGAGCACTTTGATGGAACTCCTGAGCCCGATCAACATGTCCTCTGTGGAGGAGACAGAGACTGAAGACTCAAATGAATCCTCACCCATATCCCTAGCAGAGCTCGCTGAGGTGGTCAAAAAACTCCTCTGTGGCAGGGCTCCAGGTGTGGATGAGTTTTACCCCTTATTTTCTGAAGGCTCTGGACAAAATTGGGCTGTGTTCGCTGTCAGGCCTCTTCAGTGTTGCATAGAGGGCAGGGACAGTGTGAGTCCGGGGTGGTGGTTCCCATTTTCTAAAAGGGTGACCGGAGGGTGTGCTCCAAATATCAGGGTATCACAATGCTCAGCCTCCCTGGGCAAGTTTACTCCAGGGGTGTTGGAAAGGAGACTCTGACCGATTGTCGTTGGATTACTGTTAGATTCAGGAGGAGCAAAGGGGATTCTGTCCTTGGTATAGAACGGTGGGCCAGCTCCTTACCCTTGCAGAGTTGCTAAGGGGTTCATGCGAGTTTGACCCTCCAGTCTACGTATGTTTTGTGGACTTGGAGAAGGTTTACGATCGTGTCCCCGAGGGGACCCTGTGGAGGGTATGGGATACCGGGGCTGTTGGTACGAGCCCTCGGTCCTTGTATAACCAAACTGAAAACTGTGTCCATATTCTCAGCACAAAGTCAAACACGTTTTCAGTGTGTGTTGGACCCCGCCAAGGCTGCCCTTTGTCTCCAATCTTGTTTATGATATTCAGAACAGAATCTCAAGGTGCAGCCAGGCCGAGGATAGTGTCTGGTTTGGGAACCTCAGAATTCCTGAACCTCAGATGTGGTGCTTATTTGGCTTCATCAGACCATGACCTTCAGCGTAGGCTCGGGCGGTTTTGCAGCCTAGTGGGAAGCAACCGAGGTGAGAATCAGCACCTCCAAGTCTCAGGTCATGGTTCTCTGCCAGAAAATGGTGAATTGTTTCCTTTGGGTTGGGGGTGAGTTGCTGCAGCAAGCAAAGGAGTTCAAGTATCTCAGGGTCTTGTTCATGACTGATGGTAAAATAGAGCATGAAATGAATAGGTGAATTGCTGCGTCAGAAGTAATGCGAATGTTGTACCAAAATATTGTGGTTAAGAGGAAGTTGAGCCATACTCTTGACAGACATACCAGTGTGTGTAATACAATTATCTATTTTACTAAGCAAGATGTAAATAAATAAAATAGTAGTACGCTTTGAATTCAAGTAATTCAATATGCACTAGGCTAGTATTTGAGTTGCAATTTAATGCATTCATTACAATTCTATTACCCCTTCACTTTCTTCACATTTTGTTGTGTTGCAGCATTATACTAAAATTAAAAAACAAAAAAAACAAAAAAAATCATTGTTTCCCTCAACAATCTACAGTAAATACCCCATAATAACAAAGCAAAAACAGAATTTTAGAAATTTTTGCAAATTTATTTAAAAGAAAAAACTCAAATATCACATTGACCCTTTGCTATGATATTTAAAATTTAGCTCAGGTGCCCGCCGTATCTCTTGATGGGAGTCCACCTGTGACAAATTCAATTGATTTGACATGATTTGGAAAGACACACCTGTCTATATAAGGTCTCACATCTGATAATGCATATCAGAGCAAAAACCAAGCCACAAGGTTGAAAGAACTGGCTGCAGAGACAGGATTGTGTCGAGGTAGAGATCTGGGGAAGGCTGCTGCCTGGACAAACTGAGCAATTGGGAGAACGGTCTTGGTAAGAGAGGTGACCAAGATCCCGATAGTAACTCTGGCTGAACTCCAGAGATCCTATATGGAGATGGGAGAAACTTCTGGAAGGACTACTTCTTACAAAGCTTTCTATAACAACTGTGACAGGAAGGTGTAGCATTTATGAAACATCAATAAATGTATACTGTACAACTTAAGCAATAACTATAATTACTATACTTTTACAGAAAAGTTTACATGGAGATGAAAATCAGAGAACAGTCCAGCTAGCTAGCAGCAGTAGAACGCAGTGTTGATGGTGGCTTGGAGTCCAGTGATGGTAACAGCTGTTACTGGAGAGATGAGGCCAAAGGGTTTCTGAGAAGACAAGGAGAAAAAAGGGTCAGTGATATCTCAGAGAAAATCCACAAGTCACATCATCTCCATAAACATTCAGGAGAAACACACCAGTAACATCATGGCTTACAAAGCATTTAACCTTTAAAACTATTACTAGGATATTGATCATATTGTGTTGATTAGACCAACTGTCTTACTTCTGGTTCCACTGAGGTGTAAGGTTAAATATATAGAGATAAATTTATATGTTTTTGTAGAGGCCCTAGGTTGGGGGGACCTCGGAGGATGCCTCCCAATCTGAAAAGGGAATTAATGCTTTGTGATTGAAACCAAACGTTAGTGACATTTCTTAGGCAAACAACTAGCTTATTTAGGAGTCGGCGGTCAAGGCTGATTTTCAGAGTGGTTCACTGGCTTTACACCCTCTCATAAGCAGATCTGCAGATGCTTGATTTGACGCTGTACTTCTTTGTAATAAACCTTTATATGCAATCAAGATGGTGTCAGCGGAGTCTCCTTTATCCTCTTCACATCATCATCATCACCTAATAAACTACATCATCACTATGGAGCCAGAACGTAGGCTATGGAACTTTTTGGTAATTCCATTTGTAGTGTGAATTACCAATTGTTGTGAAATCCATAGATTTGCCATACTGCAACCTTGCCATAACAGAAAAGCTAAAGCGTCATTCTCACTAGCCGATCCTGAATCATAACCTTTGGGTTAAATAAAGGTGCTCCACTTTGTCTTTCACCTCCTGGTTGAAGCCAGGCTGCTGTCCTTCTCCTTGATGTCTCCTGTTATACAGATGCAGATGCTAGGTAGGCTCTTGTTTTAGCTTGTTTGAGGTTATGTTGCATATGTGGATTTTTTTTCTACAGATCATCTTAAGTACGGATAAAAATCTGCAAACATCATAGGATGGAAGTCACAAATTTCATGTGGCTCACAAACAGGAAGCAGTCCACAAATGTGAAAAGATCGCTTCACGTGTACAAATGCGTCCACAAATCTGTAAATATCATTTTACATGTATTTTTGTGGTGCATTTGAACACTTTTATTATTTTTATGTTCAATTAAAATCAGTATTTACAGAGTAAGTTATGCATATTTAATAATCGGTACATATTTTTGTGGATATGATTTTACACGACACGTATAAAAAAAATACTTGTTTGTGGATAATGGAATATTTGTGGATCATGGTACATGTTTGTGGATTGTCTTCTGTGGGTTACAAATAATAAAGTCCCTTAAAAACGTCACTACAAAATCCCTTTGGTTAAGGTTAGTGAAAGGTTGTGGTTTCAGGTAAATGTCAATAAAGTAAATGTGTCCGGATGGGAGTGGGTCGGAGTGAGCGACCTCTTGTGATTAAAGCAGAAAAGTTTACCAATAATTTGATCTAAACTGGTTTACTCGTAGACCACACAGCAACTCAGCTAAAACCCACAGATAGAAAGGATGATAAAGAGTTCCCAAGATTACAAGTTTATTGAAAACTTTTAAAACTATAACAGCATAGGTGTTTACAAAGACTCTAAAACAAATGACAATTTATTACTTTAATGAGGGCCAAAAAATGGAGCAAGCAATAGGATGTGCTGACATGCATGCAGCCTGTCGCAGTTGCTCCCATTCGTTTTTCTTATTTTTCCAACTTTTTAGCTGTCCTCTTTTTCAGATTCAGTTTTGACTAGAAACTTATTGGAGCTCTGCCCTCTCTAAACATGCTAGCAGAGAGAGATCTGGTCTGTTTGTTTGCCGTGAAATTACTTCTTCAGCTACATTTTGAATGCTATTATTCAGCCATGCTACCATTGCACAGCAACTCCACGGTTGCATTGTTTACACCAAGAACCAGCTGATAACTATCAAGCTGGCCGACATGTTGACCAGAACAATGGACATCCCCACAGAAATCAGAGGACACACACATGATGCAGTGGAGGAACAGAGTGATGAGGGAAGACAGCTGGGTCCAGATAACAGAGACTGATCGAGGGGAGTGTGTCTCCCTTCTGTTCTCATGGGCAACCTGAGATCTCTAATCAGATGATCGAGCTAGTGGCCCCAGTGAGGAATCGGAGGGACTATCTGTGAGTGTAGTGTTATGTGCATCACAGAGACGTGGTTACAGGAAGATACTCCCATCGCTACCATCAATGGCTTTCAGACGGTTCAGGTGGACAGGAAAAGGAACATTTCTGCAGGCCAGAAATTGAACTGTTAACGTGGGGGCTACGGCCGCACTACATATTCAGAGAGTTCTCACATGCCATCTTGGTTGTTGTTCACATCCAATTCTCAGTTTACATATAAAATGTTTGTAATGCCATTCACTCTGTTGTCGCAAGACTTCAGCTGGGTAACTCTCTTTCCACTTTCACACAGTTGTGGACTGCATTACCAGAGGAAACGGGATCCTGTACCTGCTGTCTGCTAATATTAAGTGGCATGGAGATTCTGTCTCACACATTACTTCTTGCACATTTGTATTTTACATTTTTCTGTTCACTTACTGTGTATTTATTATTACTATTTATAGTACTTTTTACTTATAATATCCTATTACAATTGTAAGAAAGCAATTTCACTTTGAGGATCATTATAGTTTTTCTAATTCTGATTCTGATTCAAAACCTAGATAAAAAGGATCGTTTTAACGATACTGAAGGCAGGGGAGTGCAGCTGCTTGTGGGAAAGGGTATAGTTACTAGATGGGACAAGCAGCCTTACCACATGCCAGTGCCCGACACACATACACTGCAACCCAAATGCAAGATATAAAACCTGGGACAACCCAAAACAATGAAGGGGGAATAAATTTTACTGCAGAAACACTGATAAGAGGGTAGCTGGCGCAGGTCCTGGGAGCTTAACTCCAGGCTCTCCCACAATGAGCAGGGTGCACTCACCGCTGGTCCAATGTTGTTCAAAAAGAGAAATCACAAATAAATGTCAGAACACTGAACAGGTACATGTCAGAATACAGAGATAATCCTACTCACAAATCTAAGGAAGAGGACACTTGTGAGGCCTAACTGTAGACAGTGAGCTTTAAGGTCCGGGCCTAAACTAAACAAAAGAAAGATACTACAATGGTGCCAATATCAATAAACAATGCATTAAACAAACAAGATAAAGTTAAATCGAACACAAACAAAAAAGAAAACAAAAAACAACAAAAGCAGCAGTTGCAGTAACTAAAAGGAGAAACAACAATGTTAAGCTCCGACTACCAATAAAATAGTACACAAAACATACTCGTCGCAGTGGGTTTTGCACACTGGAACAATGGCTAGCCTGGAAACATAACCTAAAAGATCAGTGTGAGGTGAGGGTAAAAAACCAAATATAGCTGTACTGGAGGTATGCCGAACATGCAGGGAGAGAGCACCTGCCACCTACCTACTAGTTTTGCAGAGGCGTAATGAACCTTTACTACCTTGCATGTTGATGTAAGATGCTGAAACTATGCTGCTCATACTTACTGGTGTTTGGTGGTCTCAAAGATTTTGAAGGAAAGGTCAGAGTGCTAGATGTACTGCCCTTAGCTCCAGCACAATATGTCGAGCCATAACATGACTGACCTCCTGGAATTTGGGAGGTCTCACACCTAGACCCAAGACCTACCTTTCACCTGGGTGCACTTGAGCTGGCTGAATGGCCTGGACTGATAATGAACGTAAATTGTTTGAGGCACTCTAATAATTATGGTTCATCATCACTTTTTTTTTTTTTTTTTTTTTTAAAGAGGCTTTAGAGGTGTAAAAATCTTTTGTTAGATCAAAATAATGATCCTCCTTCAGGGAGAGTGCTGTGAGACAGAGATTAGACTGGGAGAGTCATGATTCTTTCAGCAGGGAGAAAATTTAACAGTGTGTCAGTCTATCTTAGAGCAGATGCTGGATCATTCCTCTCCCGCTTCTCCTCTCTCACATCTGAATGACAATTTATCAATACATCCATCTGCTGCTTCAGCGCTGGGGCTGAAAAATTCTTATGTATATATGGTAGAAGTCTCTTATTAGGATTTGCCAATGTCGATGAAAGGCTCTTTTTCACTTTAAATTAAGTTTAAAATTATTACAGATTTTAAGAATGGGTTAATTCAAAGTTAATTCAATAAGTCTATAAAATGTTGCCATTTCTTTAAAATGTTTTATGTAATGTTTAAATCAAATTTCTTTATTAAACAATTTCTTATAAACAGTTTACTAAAAATGTGAATAGTCTATGCTTAACTGAAGGACTCTGTGGTCTACTGATGAAGGATGCTGACGCTTAGCACTTCTATTGCATCCTCTTGTCAAAATCAAAATATGCCCACTTATTATGTTAAAATAAACAGACAATATCCATTTATATGCCCAGGTCAAGACGATGGAATGGTTCACTGCACCCTTTGTAATACCTCTTTTTCAACTTGTAGCAGGGGATGATTTTCTGATATGGTTTACAAAGTTACTTAGTTAGTACCCAATTTAATAAGTTAGCCTTCACCATAGTTCATTACAGCACAACAGTTACTATTGTTAAAAATACATGAAACCGGAACTCTCCCCCTTTTGTATTTCTTAGATTTTTTTAAAAAGAAGAAATTTGATATTTTAATGATATACTGACTGCTCAACTGGAAATGTCCTCATTTCTGAATTCTGGTCACTATACAAATGATGCAATATTCAAAGCTTCATAAATACTGACTCCATGGGTGATGAGCCATGGGCTCTTCTAAGCAGTTGCTTAGCATTCTGAAAATTGAATTATTGATGCCCACAAATCAGGAGAAGCTATAAGAAGATAGCAAAGTGTAGCCATTTCCTCAGTTCTTAGTGTAACTAAGAAATGGCAGTTGACAGTAACGGTGGAGTTGAGGTCTGGAAGACCAAGAAAACTTTCTGAGTGAACTGCTCGTAGGATTGCTAGAATGGCAAATCAAAACCCCTGTTTGACTGCAAAAAGAAATTTTCTCAAAAGAAGATTTAGCAGACTCTGGAGTAGTGCTGCACTGTTCTACTGTGCAGCGACAGCTACACAAATATGTCCTTCGTGGAAGAGGCATCAGAAGAAAATCTTTCCTGCATCCTCACAACAAAATTCAGTGTCAGAAGTTTGCTAAGGAACATCTAAACAAACCTGATGCATTTTGGAAACAATTCTTAAGGACTGATCAAGTTAAAACAGAACTTTTTGGCCACAATGATCAAAGGTATGTTTGGAGTCAAAAGGCTGCTGAATTTCATGAAAAGAACACCTCTCCAACTGTTAAACAATTGGGTGTACTGATCATGCTTTTACCTTGTGTTGCAGCCAGTGGCACAGGGAACACATCACTGATAGAGGGAAGAATGGATTCAATTAAATACCAGCAAATTCTGGAAGCAAACAAAATACTAAAATGTTCTCCAAGTTTTAGGGAAATCTGGTGAACACATGATGTGTCTTTCATCAGATAATTGCTGATTCTGTTTGTTTTTACTGTGCTATATTAACTACTGCTTTTGCAAGGAGGTTATGTTTTCAACCATGCCTGGTTTATTTGTCAGCAGGGTTACTCAAAAAGTACAGAACTGATTTGAACCAAACCTGTTGGAGGGATGGGGCAATGGGCCAGGGAAGAACATATTAAATTTTGGTGCAGATCCGGTTAAAAAGGGGCAGATCCAGGAATTTTTTTAATCGCTTTTCTTAATATTGTGAGATATTTTCAACATTTTAGTCAGTTTCTCAGGAAATAATGTATGGATCTTGATATAAAAAAATCTGACATATTTATGGCTCTATGAGCCTCTACAATCTGGTCCAGATCTAGATAATAATCTGGATCTGGTGGAAAAAAAATCTGAGCCTGCATTACACACACAGTTGTACTTACTATGTTTTATGACCAATGAATCATTAATGTTAACAGACTACTTCCCTTTTCCTTTTATTTTTCTGTTATATGAGTATTGCAGCTGTACCCATTCATTGCAGCAAGCTTTGGGTTTGTTTGCTCATTCAGTAGTCTAGGATGGTGTGGTATGGCATCATGCTCACCCAGAAACAGTCAGCTGCAATGTAAAGGAAATAGAGGAATCAAAATTTGGACAGGCATTAGCCTATTTGTTTGGTAAATGCAAAAATAAAAAGGCATACATGACCCAGTTTAAAAAGCAATCAATTAATAAATAAATGAGAGGGTTTTTTTTTGTTTTTTTTAAAGAGAAACTGTCTCTTGGGTCTTGTGCATCGATCTTATTTCAAGTTCAAAATTAGTTGATGAAATGGGATGAAGGCCAAGTGGGGGGTGGTTGAGACTAAAAGTCCAACAAAATCAAACAAAAACGTATATAACATGCTTTTAAATGAAAGCAGGCTTTTGCACATATTTTATTTATTCATTTCAATTACCAGGAGTTGAACACAAAACATTATGAGGTCAGTATGCCCTTAAGTGGCTTCTATGAGAATGACCCATAAACATTAATTTCATAATATTTCATTATCTTTTCAGACCATTGTTCAATTTACCATTCTGTCTGCAGTTGATTATGGTCATTCTGTATATATGCATTTCTCTCTCCACCTTAAAGCCACGTTTCTCTGTGTATCACAATGCACTCCCGCTTTATTACAGGTGATGAAAAAAAGCTGCAAATCTATCTCTGCCCTCTGATCACATCTATATCCAGTAAACATATCAGGTCACAGGACATTTTAACTTTATCTGTACCGTCATTTATACTCTGCTCCTCAGATATGGAATTACTTTTAAAATCTAATTTCTTTAAAAGATTTTAAAATATTATACTGAAGCAATCTGTATATATTTTCTTGTACGGAGGTCTCTTGAAAGAGATTTTGGTGTCAGTGACACAATCTGTCTAAATACAGGATTAAATAAAATAAATTGTCAATTATATAATGCAATTCAAAATATTCAGTCAAAGTTGCCAAAATTATTCCTGCCCTAATAGCTGCCCTAAACGCAACATAAATCTTGCCTACATTCCACCGTGGAACATGTAGTTTTTTTATAATGTGGCACAGTCGTATTTTCTTGCCTACAGCACGTGCATAAAACTAAACTTAAGTCCACAATTCTGCCTAACATAGCAGCTGAGTTGATATGGTGATTATTTGCTGTCTGAATGTGCTGTTGGAAGAAATGTCTTATGTTACTGTTTAATTCAGTCATTAAAAAAGCCGTGGCCATTTTGTCGGGTATTTTACAGTAAATGTACAGGAAACGGAGACAAGCATGTCAGTCAACCTGTTTCATCAAAGTGATGTTTCATGGTGAAAATTTGTCAGTGTTTTTGGTGAAAACGGTCACAAAACTATATAACATTCATATAATCCCTGTATCCATTTAAAGTATGAAATAAATCCGCTTAGCAATTTTCCTTTCAGCTACGGGCAAAATAACTAGCAGCTCTGCTGCTGTAGTTTGTTCAAGGCTGACAGGCTAACCAGACTCATAAATCCTGTGTACTGGTAAGTAAATTCTGGCAATTATAAGTTATTATATGTTAATTGTAAAAAAAATCAGTGGTTCAATCAATTGTTTGATTCGGTCTAATTTCAAAGATAAAGCAGGTTATCTTATTAAGTGGTGGATTTGTTAGCGCTGTCATGGCCTCTTCCTCTGTTTGGAAGCTGGTACTAAACACTGACCCAAATCTAAAATTCTGTGTCATATTTATTTAGGTCCAGCTTGAATGCAACTATATGCCAAATTTTGTAGTGATTCACAAAGATTGGACCCGGATATTCATTCATGATTATGACAAGTGTTATATACAATTGAGCAAAATTTTAGTTTAAGGGTTTAGGGTTTAAGAGTTTAGAGGGACAGGAGAGAACAGTTTCTAACTGTAGATTATCATGTGTATGGAGCAGCACTATTATATTGGATTTTGGATCCTCTTAACATTCAGGAATGAATTTAAATAGTAGCACTAGAGTTCCAGAGAATTTTAGGATCTATGCCGAGGCACAGTCAAGCTGTTCTGGCAGCTTGTGGTGGCCCAACACTTTACTAAGACACTTTATGTTGGTTTGTCCTTCAATTTTTCACGGGTTTGAAATTATTGGCACCCAAGAATTTTAAGTACAGAATTTAGAATATCTTCAGAAATAAATGCAAATTAACCAATTTTGTTTAATTGAAATATTTTACTAAAATGTCCAAGGCTCCTGACCATAAGAAAAATAAAAAAACAAAACTTGCATAATAGGGAAAAAATGCAAACACAAAATGTACCCCAGACACAACTATTGGCAGCCTTCACTACTATTTGGTTGCAGAACCGTTGGCAAAAATTACAGCCTCTAAATGTTTCTTGTTGCCATTTAGAAGCTTCTTCGACCTGTATGCTGCTGGTGTCTACCACTCTTCCATTGCTATGTGTTCAAGCTCTTTTAAATTTGCAGAAGTCCTTTTTTCAATGGCAGATTTTTAGCTCTCTCCAAAGGTTTTCCTTTTCAACCACTGTTTTCTGCTGTTCTGCTGCTGGATGTGTGCTTTGGGTTGCTGTGCTGCAACTTAAACCTAGTTTTCTGACACCGAGTAAAACATTTAGCTTCCTTTGATGCATTCAATGCCTCCAGTACCAGAGGCAGCAAAGCAGCTCCATGGCATGATAGAACCTGCATTATGTTTTACTGTAGGTAGGGTGTTCCATGGAGCCCTAATTGGTTTAATGTGTGTCATATGGTACGGCCTGAAACCTACAATCCAGATTGTTCTAAGTCAGCCTGAAGCGCTTTAGATGTCTTGCGATGTGTTTTCTACAATCAACAACAACCTTCATAGAATACTTTCATTGAGTTTCTTTTTAACAGCATGTCTTGGAAGCATCTTAACAGTTTTCTGACTGTGAAACTCCTTGATAACATTACGAACTGCTGAAAAGGGGATGTCATGATCTTTTTAGGATTGCCTTGTAGCCTTTGGAATTGTTATGTTTTTTGATAATAGCATTTCTGATTTCAGACAGTTCTCTTGTCTTCTCAATTGTGAAAAAGAAACTGGAAACAATCAGCCCCTTTTTATGCAGTAAAACTATCATTCCTTGGTTATTTCGGGTCATGGGAACAGTGAAAATTAAGCACAAGTGAGTCTAGTCGAGTTAAATTCATCAAACGCATGCCAATAATTGTGTCAAGCATACATTTTATGTCTGTATTTTCTATTTCACTACATGAAAGCATTTTTTTTTCATTGTTGTTCACTAACTTTGGACATTTTATTAAAATATTTTGATTACACAAAATTGTTTAATTTGCATTTATTTATTTATTTAGACATTCTAAATTCTGTACTTAAAATTCAGGGGTTCCAATAAATTTCAACCAGGACTATATATATACCCATACTCAAATTTCACACCACTGTCTTATGTATAGCTGGAAACTTTGTGATCTCCACAAGCATTTAGTTCTGTCCTGTATAATAAATAATGGCTGTACATAAGTTTGTAATGTTGTGACCACCAGTTGGGACCTTAGACTCTAAGAAACTAAGGATTGATGCCTTAAGTGTTGACTTTTTTTTCATACAAGACCCTCATCCAAACCCTTGTGCAGACATCACCAGAACACATTGTAAAGTGGCAAGCTCAAAAAAATATATTCTACCTCAAATTACATTTAATTTTGTTTTTAGATCACCTTCATGATGAAATCATGCATGTCCAGATTGCTAATGCTCTACATACTGTATGTGTGTATTTTAAAGTCACTTTCTTGAAAAGAAGGAGCTTAAATAATGCATGTTCCAGGAGGTTGAAAATAAGCTGTCCCATCACTTTTAAGGCCATAAACATGAATTGTGTGAGCAACTATATGTGATCATTTCTAAGTTGGAGGCAATATGATGCGACCATTGTAATGATTGACACTGCCTGCTTTACTGGCAGTGTGATAGGACTGCCTCTAAGCTATGCTCAACCTGATGGATAGTATAGCCATTGCATCTGAAGTAGTCCTTTCACTTTTGCATTGTTTTTTTTGTTTTTTTTGCATT